>NC_141376.1:7487847-7676231 GCF_017979445.1 Akebia trifoliata
TATATGTTCAAAATGCTTCAAGTTGTAGTTAGTTTTACCTGGTTCATTGGCCAAGTTTGGGCGTCTTTCACCAACTGTGTTTCTGCGGCTTCAGTTTCCTAGATTCTGTATATCTTATTTATGTTTTTAATCAATTTTTTTTATTTTTTTTAAAGAAAAGAACTGATTCTCAAATGTGATAACTTCGTATTCTAGTTGGTTACCTAATTCAGCATAGCAACCAAGTTTTCCAATAAAAAAGGGGCTTTACATATCTCTGTTAAATTTAGGGATACAGATGATTTCTGACCGCTAAATTGTCATTTTATACCTTCGATTGATGCTTTTGAGTTTATATCCAGTTATGTGCTGCACAATTTCATGAAGGTTTTTGATGTATTACAATTCTGGGATGATAGAGAAAAAAGAAATATATTGTTCAGTGCTCTACCATGTATACATATTATACTGAAATTTTTTATTTTCACAAGGTCTGACTCAAAATTTAACTGGAAATTTCTTTTTGTATATATTCTGGTGGAAATCACTATTCTTTCGCAAAATATTTTGGTGAATGGTAAACTTCGACCAAAACATTCTTCTTAAAAAAAAAAAATTTAATATAACAAAAATTACAAATTGATTGTAGAAAGGACTTGTACGTTACACATAATAATACCTTCCAAAAAAAGATATTCACTTATAAAAAAATTGCATATCAGATTTTATCATTAGTACAAATGAATTTTAATTAGTTAGGTATTTCTATCAGCTTATTTTAATGTATTATAAAATATTAGCATTTTCACACACACAATCAATCATGTTTTGATTAGTTGGATACATTAGTAATATATTTGTATATATTTGTAAAATAAAAAATATAATAGTGTGATTCCACAAGAGGGAATACAAACTGGTTGTAAGTAGAGCCTGGCTCACATGTATTGGAAAATGTCTTTCTCTCTGACAATTAAAATTTTATTAGAATAAAGCACAACCAGTCGAGTTGAACGGCCAAACTGCAAACTGACTACATAAAGGAACAAATCTCTAGCAATACAACAAACCCAATCTCATCTACTTATGAAATCCTCAAAGAAGATCCCGTCGAACACCTTAAAAACCTTACACCAATAAAATAAAGAAAAATCCCAAAAGAGCACACCATGTACATGGAAAATCGATCTCTCACCTATTTTCCTTCTACTTTAAAAAAAAGAAATCATTATGGATTCTTTCTTTGGACATTGGGGTTCCACTAAATAGTGTATTTACTTAATGAATTATGTCTATAAGGCTTGTTCTCGTGCAGGCATATAAACAATGGATCTTGAGGATGATAGAAGACTCTTGGAACCTTTTCCAGAAGAAGTTCACCACTCTCTGGGATGAACATAAGGATGGACCTGGTGAGGCATATCTTTCAGAAATATATAACAATTCCGAGCTTTTGCTGTTTGCACAGAAGAAGTATATGAAAGATTTGTTCCACGATAGTCTTGGATTTGGTGCTGCAAAAATGATAAGGTGACGTATGAGAATAAATAATCTGTTTGCTATCTGTTACTTGTCCTTTCACGTTTTAAACTAGTGGATTTATTCCTTATATTTTACTTAAAACATTTTTGCAGTGTTTTGGGAAATTTTGTTTCAAGTTATTTATTTTTTAATTGCCTGATTCTGTATTGGTTGTCCTCTGTTTGAAATCCAATTGGATATTTAGGGGTATGCTCTTTTGTCTCCATAATCTTCATTGTTCTTTATTTAACCACATTTTTCTGATAGGTATAGGGTTAGTGGTTAGCAAATGAAGTTGGGTTCAAGGGGGTTTGAACCCTGGACGTGGGAACAACACACGTCTTACCACTTAGTTAAGTTGGCACTTCATTTAACCACTTTTGCTTAGCAACAAAAAACGTCCTTTATAGTTTTATAGCATTTAATGCCCCTACTGTCTTTAGATGAATCTAGTTGGTTTCTTCATACTTGTTGCCCTGAGTTTCTTAAATGAATCTTGGAACCTTCCATTTGCATATTTGATTTTAATTTATTTCGTACTTTTGGTAGGTTTAAAAATAAAATTCATATGTATATTATTTTTATGCTCAAGCTATGAAGATCCACATATATGCATTAGAAAACTTCAACTGGTTTTTAAAACACATTTTTTTTTTTAAACAACAAATTACTGTTTTGTAAATTTGGATAAACACAGCTTTCAAGAATTAATACCCCAGATAATCTTTCAAAAAAAAAGAAAAAATAATGTTTTGAATTCAATAAATACATGGTTGAATCCTTGCAGAAATTTGCTAATTGACATATCACATTGCAGGAAACAAACAAAAAACAAATAACCCCAACAAAGGAATTAATTGTTAAATCCATCTAGTAAGCCCACTATTTTCTTAGGCTTTTCCATGTTGGAGACCACGTCATACCAATGTCAGACACATGCCATGACACTTTACCAAACAAATCTTTACTTTAATTTGTTCAAATTCTATATTGTATACTTAACATGACCTAAAGAATTAAAAGATTTCCCGTCTTATGACATGAACTGAACAGGAATGTCAGTGCATCAGGTTTTGTGGGGTTTAGTGTACGACACTTCGAATCGTATTGGAGACTTGACACACAATTTCTGTGTCTTTGTTAAGTAGTTTAAATTACAAAATAATTAATTAGAAATCTATTGGTAACATGGAACTTATATCCTTCATTAGGAAGTGTGCTATGATAAAACACCATCAGAGGATGGTCATTTATGGTGGAGATGAGGAGAGCTCAAAATTAACTGCAAAATGTTATTGAAAAAAATGCCCATAGTTTTGATGTGCACTGATTTCTAGCCAATAAAAAAGGCCAACCCTGATGCACGGTTTGTCTGACGTTTTTATGTTTCATGATCCCTTTTATTTAAACTAATATAAACATACTTCCATACTCAATAGCTATTTTATTTTTGGTTTGCAGGAGAATAGTGGGTGTTGCACATGTTGAGGATTTCGAATGCATTAGTGATGCTAGCAAACGAGCACACTGTGAGCGTCAAGCCCTTGAATTTGCAAAGATGCTTCTAAAGGAAAGACGTGGATTCCAAACTATCAATGAAGTTGTTTTGGCCATTCAGAAACTTAGTCCCTGAAAAAATCTCTTAGGTGATCAACTTATTGACCTATTTTATAGTATTTTGGGATGAGCAATTATGAGTCTCTTTGGCTGGTAAATGTATACCCTCTCCTAGTGGGAGGCCTTGAGTTAATCCTCAATTGA
Organism: Akebia trifoliata; assembly: GCF_017979445.1. Classification (NCBI taxonomy): domain Eukaryota; kingdom Viridiplantae; phylum Streptophyta; class Magnoliopsida; order Ranunculales; family Lardizabalaceae; genus Akebia; species Akebia trifoliata. The sequence continues at coordinate 7,491,109 of NC_141376.1, forward strand.
GTGGTAATAGCGTGTATACCTGCCTCGTCATTGGCCAAACTGTGAGGTTTTGGGTCCACATACACCAATAAAAAATTTCCTCTAATTCCAGTCCCTTTATGTTTATAATTACTACATATGTTTATGACAAATAACAGTTGTTCCTAGTTCATATTTGCTCTACCCCTATTTTGTTGCCAAATACTGGTCGAAGTCAATATTTTCGATGTAGCCCTCTGGGTTTCTCTAATAACTAGGGATGCCCTGGGTTTTAAAACTGATACAAACCTGTTGATTCCAGTCTTCAATGAAAGACTAATGGGAATATTGACTGAAATGCCCGCATCTTATACCATGTTAAGACATTCAAAAAGAAAAATGCTCTACTTCCTGCAACGGCTCATACAAAAAAAGTTTAAAGACTGTCTTCTACTCAAAATAGAAATCCCACCTCTACCTGCATAATTATTTATGAGAGATTATATTGCCACACCAATTCTTATCTAAATTACTAAAGAAATAGAATACATCTTAGGGTGGTTCTAGCAAAAGTTGGTGTGGCAGAAGAAGTTCTGTTATTTATTTATTTTTTTAAAAAGGTAAAAAAAAGAAAATTGAAGAATTAGATTTATGATTTTACGTTGGGAAAACTTTAATATCGGGAAGCATCAGGAAATGATCGACTCTATCTTGGAAAAGAAGATGCCATAAAAAATATAAAAAAATACAAGAATAGAGAAAAACCAATTGTGCTCTGTTATGTATGTCTCACTCTCACCTTAATTCTTTTTTGTAACTGAAACAATATGTTTCTTGATGCTGTAAAATATTGAGGCCAAATCCTAGTTTGCGCGCCAAAAGATAAAAATAGAAGATAACTTAGTGCGGGTTTTCGGCTGCTAGATAGCTTGGAGCGGGTTTTGAGCTTCTTGTCTTTTGATTTTTGTTCTTTCTTTTGTTTTCTAGTGTCAGTCGTTTGTTGACATTTTCGATTCTCACAAGCTGCTCAATACCCACTACACTCATAGTCACAGAGTCAGAGTACGGATTTAAATCGTCCAGGGAAATTTTTGAAAAGACCGTTTAAAACAGGAATAAAACGAGAAAAAAACAGATAAAGATATATATATTAAAAGTTAAGAAAAAATTTATATTTAATGAAAACTCATAAAATTAAGTTATTATCATCAAATCCCACATTAAAAAAAAAAAAAAAAAAACGATAATATTTAAAATTTTGTCCCCCACAGAAAAGGGAAAAAAGTTGGAAATTTTTTGAAAAAATCGACAATTTTTGTTATACGAGAAAAAGTTGTGTTTTTTTTATTGTTTTAATCGTTAGGGATGCAAGTTGCGTTTTAAACGCAATTTTTTCAAAAAATTGCTGATTTTTATTACTATGACTACAGTATTGGCTTGTTGTCCTACCTGGCCTAGTGGGTGTGTGCCATGCACGTTTCTTTCTAAGTAATGTTACTATGTATTGTTTATGATTAATAAACATTTTATAGACTAATGATAAATCCATGCACCAAAACATACACGCTCTGTATGTCTGACATGGTAAAGGTATAAAACCATTGATCTTTTTTTCTTATGTCTCTTGAAGAAAAAGATCTATGGTTTTGTGCCTTTACCACGTCAGCCACATACAGACCGTGTATGTTTGGTCAAATAATTTTATTCATTTTATATGTATATATGTATGTATTATTACTTGTGTAAAATGTTTTCTAAGCAAGAGTATTGTAGTAATATAAACAATAATTCATATTCAGAAAACATGTTTACTATGTTATCAAGTCAACGTAGAGATCTTTGTAATAAGAGTTCTTTCACTGAAAACCGATTTAATTGTTAAAAATTATGGAATTTTGAGAAAGTTTAAGTTATTTGTTTATTTTTGCTGAAATGACAAAAAGAGTTTACTGTGATTCTCACAAATCTGATGTGGGATGTGCACATAACCATGGATGTGTTTTCTTGCGATACAAGTAAAAACCATCTACAGTTATGTATGCATGTCCACATCAGAATTGTGAGAATCACAGTAAATACTGCGTCAGCTCAGCACGACTTTTTTTTTTTCCCAATAGTTTAGTGTTAAATCTTCACCATATCTTACTCTCATTTAATATTCTTGACCATGAGGCCAGATGGATATTATTTAAGACAATTTAATTATACAATGAGTTGTTCCCACTTTGTTGATATGGTGGTCACAAGAATAGTCAAAGCCCAAAGCAGAAATGATAAACCAATCAGCCACTGAATCCATCTCTAGCAGTACTGTAGTTTGAATTTGTGCATGTGGCGAAAATGTCCGAGATGGAACTATCATTCCACGTCTACCTCTACCAAGTAATATTTCCATGCCTGAAGTCCAACATAGTGAAAACAGACTTAATCTCAGATCATACTATTTCGGAACTCAAATTGGCCCAAGTAGATATTGAACTCGGTCGGTCTTTACTATTTCAATGCCCAAATCCGACATGGAGTATATTGGTCTTGGGCTGTCTTTATTATTCCCGAGTCCACGAGTCCACCTACATGCTCTTTTTTGTATGGTCACAGGACCATAAATTTTTGCCCTTGAGTATCTTGAAATAAAGGATCTACAGTTCTGTGAAGGGAGTGTACAAAGAACGTCAGATTATCACGACTCATCTTAAAATCAGAGGAAAGATGATCAATCAGGAGGGAAGAAAAAAAAAAAAGAAGAAATAAGAAGACAAAGGAAAGAAATTTCAACTGTTTCATTAATATATCTACATTTAACCAAATTACAAAGAATCAAATCACTACATCTGTAATCATCTCTATAACAATATGTTTCTCTCTCACAAAAAAGAAAAAAAGAAAAAAAAAAACTTATAATCTTTGAAGACTCTACGCGGTATGCATCCCAAACTTCGTCGAAAGTAACAATTGGTGGCGAGCCATCTGATTAGCTAGCAAACTCAAACCAAAAACAAAAGATCAGACAGACTGGTGTGATGGGTAAGAAACAATGATGAGATGGTGTGAGAGAATTGCTGAAGTAGAAAACTTGTGCGTGGTTCCATTAATTAGTGCCCTTTTCCTCGATGGCTAGGACCAGAATAAGCTCGACTAATCGGGAAACCTTTGATGGGTACTGTGGGAGAAGAAGGGAAATTATTACTGAGAGGCCTTGAGCCCTCAACAGCCATGGAATGAGAGAGGAGGAGAAAGATGAGGATAGAGAGAGAATTGAAGGCAAAGATGAGATACTGATGTTTCATCATTGCTTGTTGATTGTGTAAAGGACTTGTTGATTGTGTAGAGGACTTGTTGATGGTAATAAGGATGGGGAGATGTGAAGGCAAGAAAGGAGCTTTGGCCCTTTATATAAATGTAAGATTTAATTGACTTATTGGTTGTGATGTGTGTGTGAGAGAGACATGGAGGGCACATTTGAACGCGAGCACAAGTTTGAAGTTTTAACTTTGAAGCTTGCAGAGAGAGAATGAGAGATGGAGAGTCAATAAATCGAGCGTGAGAAGAGGAAAAATATTGGTTGGTTAGTATTTTTTCCAACCCTTTTTTTGAGAGTTGGTGTTTCTCACTTGTCTCAGATTTCAAACCGTCTTTTTGTGCCGATATTTAAGGGCTGATTTTAACACGCCTTTTAAGTTTTTCTGTTTACCTAATCGTGATTCACTTTTGTCTAACATCTTGGGCGAGTCAAAAGTACGCCAAAGCACAATATCTTGGGTGGGTCCCTTGATTCCTTGTTGAATGCCGACAGCACGTGAGATCTAACATGCTTCCCTCTCTATAGTCCATCTCTCGCGTACAAGAATGAATTAAGGCCTTCTATTTTGTTAACAATGAAACCATACACACCTTTGGTGTAAGAGTCGTGATGAATGCTCATGGTCTTGGTAAATGGCTGGCGTGACAAGAGCACAAAATCATATATCGTTTTCATCGGAACACACAAGAAAAAGATGTGCAATTTTGTGCCTTTGCCACGGCAGCCACGTACCATGGCCTCGTGCATTTATCTTTATTCTTGGCATAAACCTATAACATTTGACTTTGATTGGGGTCCCAGTTTTCATTTTCTTGATTGTTTCACTAAGGACTTTTCTAGCCTCAAAACAAATTGAGGCTATCCACCAAACATATGGCTGAGGTTGGAAGAAAAATACAAATTTCCTAGGGATCAATACGTGTTACATAGGGATGACATATTATATCCAATCCAATAAAAGATTGTTATGATAATCTATTGGATCAACCATGTAATATGTAAGTTACATCATATATTTTTCTTAGGTATGTAAAATTTAATCATATTTTGTATACAGAATCAGATTTGACTTGATCAAGATATGATCGGATTCTTATTGAATTGGATTTGGATCCTAATATTGAGATCCAATATATTAGTTCATACATTCAATATGGATTTGTCATAAGATAGTAGCTAGGCGACCCAGTCACCACCTTTTTGGCCTGTGGGTGTATACATCAAGAATTAGCCATGGTTGGGGTTGGGGTTGGTGAACTATAACCATTGAATTCCAGCTTCAATGTTTGGTGTTTAGATTTGACAGAGGGCGACCCTAACATTCATGGGACAATGGGTCACACATTGACGGCCCACATGTATCCTAACGTTGACGTGGTGTAGGGTAATGTTACTCAACACCTTGGACCATAGGAACTGAACTCAAAATAAAATTAATAATTTAAAGCAGGGGCAGAGCTAGGATTTTGCTCATGTGGGGGCAGCCAAGAGTAGAAAAAAATTAGTGGGGACAATTAAGAGTGAAATTTTTTTTTTGTGGCGGCAATAGTGACAGATTTCTTTATCTGCCACTAAAACTTATCACAATTACACATTAATCCATAGAATTTGAAAACTCTCGTGAGGGAAAGTACCCCCACAGCCCCCACTCTAAATCCACCTCTGATTTAAAATATATATATTTTTTAACAAATCCAGATCCTGTAATCCTCCACCTGCCCGAAAATTGGAACACTTGAGTTCTTTCTAAACTTTGAACGAGTTTTCCTTCCACTTGGCTAGCTGTTCAACAGTTGAATCATGGGGGAGAAACTATGTAATGCTTTTCAAGCATATGTTTAGCAACTTGTCAATAAATCAAATGCCATTAAATGGTGTTGATCAATAATCAACTACAGCCTCCGTCATGATGAACAATTTCAAAGTCCTAGTACAAGTTCTGCCACTCTACATAACATATATATTTTTTGATAGCGGGGTGTCCGGACGTAAACTAGGGGACCAGAAGAGCCAAGACCAGAACCAAGGCATATGGGACCCTCCCTCGGCACGTGCAATGCCCCCACATCACATGTACCAAGTAAGTGAGGGAACGCCCTCACAAGTAGGCCAGAGGAAATATTGCTCATACTGGGTGTCAAACTCACAACCTACGGACTCTCATCGTTTATTGGATTCAAAATTGCCATTGAGCCACCCCCTCAGGGTTAACTCTACATAATATTACTTGCTTCATATAACAAACCTAATCATGAAATTTTATAACAAATAAGAAAAACAAATTAGCTTAGCCCCCCTTAGATAAGGTAATCTTTATCTAACTAATGGTAGATTTGGAAATTCAGATTGGAAAAATCAATTAGACTTGATGATCCCAACAATGACATAGATTTCTTTTCTTTTTTTATATATATTTAAGTAACCGTCCAATTGTAATCTCATATAGTTAGATTTTCAGAATCTGCTGACAAGGGAGGATTTAAAATTGTTTTAGTTGAAATCCACAAATTAGACAGTTTGAATGTCAGATTTGGGGTACCACTATTGGAAATATAATAATAGATAGACTATTCCATGCGTCCACATTAGATTAGAAAATGTGGTCGAGAAAAGGAGGATGTCGATCTATAGAAGCATGGTTCAATTTCAGTTGGTGAGGGAAATTGAATTTTCTGGGGTGACGAATGATGATTTTGACTCTTAACCAATGTGTTCGAATTCTAATTTTAATTTTTATATTGTATCTTATCTTAGTAACTGACTCTTTCTATCTTTGCTTTTGACTTTCATATATATATATATATATATATATATATATATATATATATATATATATATATATATATATATATATATATATATATATTATATATATATATATAGAGGTATAGGTATACCAATATATGTGTTGAATAATGTTCCTAGTTGAAAACCTGTTCTCATACCTTGGATTTGTTGGGGATTAATAAATCAAGAAAGTCAATCAAATTCTGTAAGAAATATTTCATTAGTGAGCATCAATGGTCGATACAATCAGGAGCACATAGTACAACTCCTGAAACAGACCAACCTGATGAACTTGATAAATTTGGGGGTCCGACTCAAAACCAATTAGCAAAAAAAACAGACCCAAGAGCTTAGAAGGAGAGACAAGGCGATGAGTGACCAATGTGGAACAAAAAACTTAACAGAACTAGCTAGGCCCTCTAGATAGAAGAATCTAATTCACCTTGGCCTAAAATGCTCCAGACCAAGGTAAAGCAACATTCCACAAATTATTATTTAACAAATCTAAGTTGGTCCAATTAGATTGAATCATGGTCAGATTAATTTTACAATTTTTTATATCTAATCAACGGTTCGAGTTTTAAAACATTAGATAGAAAATTTCTCCTAATTGACTCTATTAGAGAACAAAGATTTATGGACTAATTTAGTGGCGACTAAGTCTTGTTACTTCACTTATGCTCCTCTTTAACCCTCTCTTTCATTTCTTTTCTTCATATTTCAGTTTTTTAAAATAATTCCAGTACTTGACTAGTCCCCTGTTCCTCCACATGTGCATCTCTTTTATTCTCACTTTCAAATTTATTTATTTTTAGGTGTAAAATAATTCCAGTACTTGACCGTGATAACTATACAAACCTAAGGTTGAAATGTAAGGAAAAACATAGATGGATACATTCAATTTTCATGAAGGATTGTCTCGTCATCTGACATTCATGGATGTAGGCAATCTTGTGAGTCATGCAAATCTTGTGTTTCTTGTTTATTCCTCCTCGTACGTCACAAGATCTAAGTTTTTTAGGGTGTGAATCCCTAGAGCATCCTCTCATCTGATCTAAGCCATCGGCACGCTTGATGTAGTGCTTCAATGGCTGCTTATTGAAACTAGTATTTTCCTTATGCAGAACATGTAATACATATATACTCACATGTGAAACCATATTAGTCAACATTAAGTCCTTAATGGCCAAATTCTAGTTAGAAACATGGTGCATGGGTTGGAATAACAGCTCTTCGGCAGCATTGAATTGTATTTGTATGCATGGACACGTTTACTTACTCCTTTAGTTCTGGCGTTAATGTTGAGGAGAATAAGTGTTAGATTAGATAAAATACCATAAGCAAGTGCCAGCTATGCTTTGTTTGTAAAGTGTTTGGGTGAGATCTGGTTTCAAATCCCGCAACCACCAAGTTACTCAACTCATTAAAAACTGGCTTACCGATGGGGAAAAAAATAGAGATGGTAATGAAAGAGGAGAGCGATGAGCTTATTATCACGAAGAATGTCAAAAATCAATATTATTTTGCTGTAAATTCTTTGGATTTAATGTGAATGTAGGCGATTCACACCATACGATTTATGAGCCGTGGGTTAATGTTGCCTCCTTCAGGCATTCAATGGCTTGCAAGGTGAGTACAAAGGCATAATCCAAGGTCACATGGTGTGTTCTTGCAAGTCATTAAATGGGCATATCATGATCTCTAATCCACATTTTGTGTTTTTGTGTGGACTCTGTGATCATAATTTGATAATTAAATCAATTGTAATTTGGGCATGGTAACAAGAATTATTTTGATGGAGAAAAGTATATGCTTTACCTATGAAGCCCTCCTTTTTTATAGTTGTAAGGGTAAGAAAAAATATTTCCTGATTCGCACACAAATTCCAGCTGTATAGGGTCATGTCATCTCAATAAAGAACTAATTAAATTCAAACTTACAATACTAGCTAAACCAATCATACATTTCCACATAGAGACTGTTGAGTTTAGTCCCACATCAGACACTCATTGTTTTGTCTCTCTCCTTATAAGTTTCTAGGCCTCTTAACTCATAGCCAATTGATTTTGAGTTGGACCTCCAAATTTATCAGACTGATGTATGTACACTCCCGTGAATTCAAGAGTTCAAGCATTCTTGTATTTGTATCCCAAAATCAAGGGTGAGATCTAATTCACACCTCATAAACATGTTAAAACAAATGTTGTCTATATGGCATTAGAATAATTTTTTTTTTTTGATTGGTAATCCCATTTCTAATGAGTTCAGTAATTTAGTGGTGATGGGATTTGAACCCAATCTCTGATATCATCATCATCCAAAGACTTTACCAACTAAACTAATTGTCAGTCTTGTTTACTAAAGATATAGTTTAAAAGGGGACTACTAGGAATAAACTCGAATTTAAAAAGGATTTGGGGGTAGAAAATCTATACATAGGAGTCAGATTCAAAGATAGTATGCAATTCTGAATACTTTTACTTTTGTCGGTGAATTCTTTAATTCAATTAATATTGTAGTGATTACTACTATAATGTGCACTGCTTATCAACTTTACCAATCATTACTTTTTAATTAGTCATCGTACCACCTATTATTTCTTTAGATAATTTCTAAAATATTTTGTTTTCCATTCGCAATTGTATCATGTCCTGTTGAAATTGTAATTATTATTAGTTCTATGTAAGATCGAACCTTCCAATGATTTTCTTGCTTCAGAAAATTTATTTTGGAGCTCCGACAGTGAAAACAATTACATAACTGAAGACTGTTGTGAATTTCTTGTAAGAAATCTCAATGGACACTTCATTGCAGAGGTTATTAAGATCAAAAGTCATAAATATGTATCTCCTATAAGTTGTTGGGTAATTTTGCTATTTAATTTTCTTTAAATATTATATACTCTTTGAAAGAAAATAAGTCTCTTGAGATTTTGAATTTCGAATGTACCCGACCAAAGGAATGGAATGTTGAAAAATGTCACCTAATCGTTTTAAAAATCTTTGCTGTAGAGTCTACAAATAACATGGAATCAAATATTGCTCATTAAATATGTCACAGAATGTAAAATCCAAAATACCCCAATAAATAAATCAAGCCACAAAATAAGACCGCCCTTGTTGGCTCCTGTGAAAACACTCTGGATTCAAACATGGAAATTAAGAACCATTTTTCCGCTAAGAGTGATAGAGCAAATCTATACTTTCTTTCTAAATATATGCATTTTAAGCTCAATATATCTAAACAAATGGGTTGAATTCCTGGGCAGTCAAATTTTTCATACACCAATAAATAACATTATCATTCGAATGACCTGAAATTATGGAGACTAACTGTTCCTACCTACTACCATCACCAAGAAATTGTTATTCCAACAACATCAACTGATATGGGTATATTCGTACAAATCTTATTAATATGAGTCTTGATAATATGACTCGTCAGGTGCATATTCAATCGACTCCCTGATGTGATAAGTTTGGGAATCGTAGATTTGTATGTCTCGGGATACATGATTGCACTTCTAAAAAAAAATTGTATCCCAAGAGAGTCATGTATCTCGAGACATACATATCTACGATTCTCAAATTTGTCCACCTCAGGGTGTTGATTGAGTATGCCACTTGGCAAGTCATGTTATCAAGACTATTATTATTAAATTATGGAGATATCCCTCCATCTTACATTTTTACCAAGGATTTATACAAACAAGAATTAGTGATGAAAAATGTCTAATTAAGCATCAATGTTGTGACAACTAAACTGTAATCAAAACAAGAAAAGTGACAAACGGAACATTTTTCTCTTTGGACAGCTATTTGTCTCTCTCCATCATTTAATATTACAGTTTGCATCCATTTGACTCGTAAAAAGCTTTTTCTACCATTGGAAAGGTTGATCAAAACCCTCCATAAAGATGCCACTCGACGTACTCTTCCACATTTTTTTTCATTAATGTTCGGTGGAGGTACATGTGGACATCTTTTGTGGCATTTAATTGTACGGAAGGACACTTGTTCTTCCAACCTATGATATTGGATTCCTTCCTATCGTAGGTCGATATTGATAATTGTTTGAAGTTTTTGCCTCAACAACAGACAACTTGGATTAGATTGAAATGGTAAAGGGACAGATTGGGCGTGGACTTTTACGATCACAAAGTGTATCCAAAGTCAATAGAGTGCCATCAATGGGTTGGTCCGGGTCGGGTTTGGTTGAGCCATAACCCAATCCTAAAGAGATGGGTTGTACCTTGTACCAGTGATAAACTCCGTAGTCCTTTCGGGTCTATGTAATCCAAATTGACTTCCGTTTAATTTTTAGAATTTATAGAACTTTAATTTCATACACCTTTCGATGGTTTGATGGTGTTTAGTATTATTTTTCATCACAATAAAGGTCCAGTCTCTATTCCAATTGTAAAAAAGCACTAAGACATGAGTTTAAAATTTATATATATTTTTTTATTTTATACAAAACCATAATCTTTACTATTACAACGAGACAAGGCAAATATAAGTGATTGCAGGGTGGAACCAGGATTTTCTTGTAGTGGGGCAAATTATAGTTAGTTGTATAGTTGAAGAACTGAAGATGAATGATTTTAACGAGAAAGTCATAGGTTTTTTATTAGAAGTTGAAGAAATTGATATTTAGGTCAATTTCAATTAGTATATGAGAAGGCCCAATCAAGAGGCAATGTTATCATCACAAAATTGAAGGGGGAAGGGCAAAAATTGGAGGGAGGTGAGGGTGTGGGGGCAAATGGGGAGAGAAGTGAGGGAGTGAGGATAAATGAAATATGTAATTAGTGGAAAATATAGGGGTGTCTCAAAACTCCTTACTAGCTCCGCCCCTATGTGGTTATGGTTGGACACCAAAATTTGAATCTAACAAATGACCATACCAGTACATTTAAACTTAATATAATCATGATTATTTTGATAAAAAAAATAAAGAAAATTAAAGTTTGATTATCCTATAATCACATTAGTTAAATTTTAAAATTAGCAAAATATCTTTTTATAATCTTCAAATAGTTATACTACGCTTCAAAAATTATTTAATTAATATTTTAAATTACAAATAAACTGTTGATATATAATAAATTCAATACAGCACTGGGATGAGCAATGTTTGGCCCCAGTTTCGCTCTGATTTAATTATCTGAAATTAGTTGAGTTGGGTCAATGTTGGTCCCAAGTGGCAGGTTGCAGAATGTTTTTGTTTAATAATTTATTCGATAACATTTACAAGAATTGGGTGGAAGTCACTTTCAGGCTTTCATTGGAGTACTTGCAAGAATGGTTTTGTGGTAATCGATGTAACCAGAAAAACTTACAAGGTGTGCTGACTTGTAAAATTTGTGAACCTTGACCTGACAAAAGGTTCAAATTCTTCAATGGCGCTCATTGTCCCCTCTTAGAATGGAAATATCGAACAGATGCATTTCGTGACCTCATACTGAACCAGTGAGTAATACATGAGTGTTTTTTTTTTGTGTGACTCACAGCCATTGATAACCGATTGACATAAACGATAGAGAGAAAGTTTCTCTCTCCTGCCTGCACATCATTAAAATCCAACGGTGAAAAATAACTTTGTTTTTAACAATTCATGGAATTTCATCGTCTACAACACTGGTATTAGATCATGTTTTTTGATTGTCAAAAGTGATCTAATCAATAAATTTCGAATTTTCTTTTTATTGTGGGTAGGAGAGAGAAAATTTTCTCTCTAATTGCTTTCGTCATATGTGCCATATGTCAAACAGGTGTTGGGCTGTGAGTAAAAAATCACTCAATAATACATTGGTAGACTATTTTGGAAATTCGATTAGTTTAATTAAGTCTAATTACCAAATGATGCGCCCAATGAAATTAATTCCGAAAATAATAATATATAATTAAAATGTACATTATGAGATACATTTCTAACCTGAATGTATGTCAGAACCATAGATGCTTTCATCAAGATCTAAAGTACATTTTAACATTACTTCTGCACTATCCTAAAGTTATAAGGGGTAAAACTTCCACCCATAAAATTAATTAATTAATTAAAATATTTTTAAAAAAATAAATCATTCACAAGTTAAAAAGGTCCCAAAAGAAATTTGAAATTTTTTTTTCTTACTAACTTAGAAAGATTTCAAATCATACAAATGGTAGTTGGGCTGACATGGATTACCACATCGGGAATCCAACACCCCAGCCTTCTAGATTTCATAGAAAAACTCAGATTTGAAATAAAAAATTCAGAATATATATATATGAGTCGGGTTCCGTAGACACATAAAGCTACAACGTTTTTGTCTTATATGATTAAAATGGTTCGAAATGGGTTGATTTTTTATGAGGATGATTTCTATGGTGAGGGGATCATCCTTGCAAAAAACCATTCAATTCCAAAACTTCTAACCCCATCAAAAGTGATTTACAAAAATTGGACGGTCTTAAAATTTTCAACTTGTAAACATGGGTCTAGAAGGTTCATAATGGGTTGATTTTTGGCAAGGATGATCTCTTCACCATAGAGATCATCCTCAAAAAAATTCAACCCATTCCAAATTTTTTTGCCCATATAAGACAAAACATGTTGTAGCTTTATAAGTAGCTTTATATGTATACGGATCCTAATCCTATATATATATACCACCCTAAGTTTTACCCTACACTTTAACAAACGTGTTTTGTCATACATGGGTTAGAAGTTTTGAAATAGGTTGATTTTTGGTGAGGAGATCATCCTCACCAAAAATCAGCTCATTCCAAAACTTCTAACCCCATCAAAAATGATTTACAAAAAATGGACTGTCCACAATTTTTCAACTTGTAAACATGGGGCTAAAAATTTCGGAATGGGTTGATTTTTGGGGATGATGATCTTCTAATCATAGAGATCATCTCCACCAAAAACCAATTTATTCCAAAACTTCTAACCCATGTAAGACAAAACACGTTTGTTAAAGTGTAAGGTAAAGCTTAGGGTGCTGAACGGGACACACACACACACACACATATATATATATGGGGGCGATTCAAGGGTCATATGAGAAAACATATGAAAAAACTTTCGTTTTTCAAAATAAGAGTTAGAGGTTTTGAATTGAACTGATTTTTTGCAAAAATGGTCACTATGATGAAAAGATCATTCTCACAAAAAATCAGCACAATCAGAAACTTCTAAATCCATCAAAAGTGATTTACAAATTAGTAATAAAAATTGGTAAAAAATCGACGGTCCACATTCTAAATCACTTTTTATGGGGTTAGAAGTTTCAGATTGGGTTGATTTTTTTTTTTTTTTTTGATGAACTTCCCATCATAGAGATCATCCTCACAAAAAATCAGCTCAATCCAAAATTTCTAACCCACATTTTAAAATTTTATTAAAAACGAAAGTTTTTACATATGTTTTCTCATATGGCCCTTGAACCTGACCCTATATATATATATATATATATATATATATATATAATATATATATAGAGTCCCGTTCAGCACCAAACATTTTGGCCAACATTTTAGCCAACCATTTTTGTCCTACAAGGGTTAGAAGTTTTGGAATGGGCTGATTTTTGGTGAGGATGATCTCTACAGTGAGAAGATCATCACAAAAAATCAGCCCATTCTAAAACTTTTAACCCCATCAAAAACGGTTTACAAAAAATGGACGGTCCACGATTTTTCAACTTGTAAACACGGGGTTAGAAGTTTTGGAATGGGCTGATTTTTGATGAGGATGATCTCCTCACCGTAGAGATCATCCTCACCAAAAATCAGCCCATTCCAAAACTTCTAACCCTTGTAGGACAAAAATGGTTGGCTAAAATGTTGGCCAAAATGTTTGGTGCTGAACGGGACTCTATATATATATATATATATATAAAGAAATGTTCAGCACCCTAAGTTTTACCACACACTTTAACAAACGTTTTTTGTCTTACATGGGTTAGAAGTTTTGGAATGGGCTGATTTTTGGTGAGGATGATCTCTATGATTAGAAGATCATCCTCCCCAAAAATCAGCCCATTCCGAAATGTTTAGCCCCATATTTACACATTGAAAAATCGTGGACCGTCCATTTTTTGTAAACCATTTTTGATGGGGTTAGAAGTTTTGGAATGAGCTGATTTTTGATGAGGATGATCTCCTCACCATAGAGATCATCCTCACCAAAAATCAGTCCATTCCAAAACTTCTAACCCATGTAAGATAAAACACGTTTGTTAAAGTGTGTGGTAAAGCTTAGGGTGCTGAACGGGACCCATATATATATATATATATATATATATATATATATATGGGTCCCGTTCAGCACCCTAAGCTTTACCTTACACTTTAACAAACGTGTTTTGTCTTACATGGGTTAGAAGTTTTGGAATAAGTTGATTTTTGGTGGAGATAATCTCTATGGTGAGGAGATCATCCTCACCAAAAATCAACACATTACAAAACTTTTAACCCCATAAAAAATGGTTTACAAATCAGGGATGGTCCACGATTTTTCAACTTGTAAGCATGGGACTAAAAATTTCGGAATGGGTTGATTTTTGGTGAGGATGATCTTCTAATCATAGAGATCATCCTCACCAAAAATCAGCCTACTCCAAAACTTCTAACCCATGTAGGACAAAACACGTTTGTTAAAGTGTAGGGTAAAGCTTAGGGTGTTGAACATTTCCATATATATATATAGGGGACGGTTAAGCAGTCCTAAAGTTTGCCAAACATTGTGCCAAATATTTTTCAAAACATGGGCTAGAAGCTTTGAAATGAGCTGATTTTTTGTGAGGATGATCTCTATGATGAGGAGATCATCCTCACCAAAAATCAGCATATTTCAAAACTTCTAACCCCATCAAAAGTGATTTACAAAAATTGGACTATCCATAATTCTTCAACTTGTAAACTAGGGTTAGAAGTTTCAAAATGAGCTGATTTTTGGTGATGATGATCTCTTCATCGTAGAGATCATCCTCACAAAAAATTAGCCTATTCCAAAACTTTTAACCCCATCAAAAGTGATTTACAAAAAATGTTTGGCAAATTTTAGGGCTACCTAACCACTCCCATATATATATATATGGGAAATGTTCAGCACCCTAAGTTTTACCACACACTTTAACAAACGTTTTTTGTCTTACATGGGTTAGAAGTTTTGGAATGGGCTGATTTTTGGTGAGGATGATCTCTATGATTAGAAGATCATCCTCCCCAAAAATCAGCCCATTCCGAAATGTTTAGCCCCATGTTTACAAGTTGAAAAATCGTGGACCGTCCATTTTTTGTAAATCATTTTTGATGGGGTTCGAAATTTTGGAATGAGCTGATTTTTTGTGAGGATGATCTCCTCACCATAGAGATCATCCTCACCAAAAATCAGCCCATTCCGAAACTTCTAACCCATGTAGGACAAAACGCGTTTGTTAAAGTGTGTGGTAAAACTTAGGGTGCCGAACGGGACCCTATATATATATATACATCCAACATATTAAGAATGGACGGCTATCGAACTCTCAAATTTAAAATTCAAATTTCACCATGAAAAATAACTTATTTTTTTGTCAAATTTCTTTAAAAAATTTTCTCTACATTCATGTGAATCATGTTTCTGGTTGCGCCAATGTGAGCTCACAACTCTTATTAAGATTTGAAATCTTACTAAATTAGTCAAGCTAGCTTGACCAAAAAAATATTGTTTAAGTTATCATGGTGAAAATTCCAAACCCCCATCCCGCATTTTTTTAAGACCCTTGCTGCAAGTACCCACTCTTCGACTAGACCATCTCCCATCTTGGAAGTTTTCAAATGAAATTTTTCTTAGAAAAAAAAAAAAACCTACTTCTTTATTTATTTTTTTCTCTCAAATTTTCAACTCACCTCTCACACTATCTAAGTCTTACATACAAATCTCCTTATTTTCTTTCTCTCTCACAAACACACAGACACACACTCACTCTTTGTTAATAAAGAACTTAAAGAACTAGTAAGAGATTCGATTTTGTTGAGAGCATTGATATACAAAGAAAACATTCTTGTAAAGATAAATTTAATATTTGAATTAATTAAAAATAATTTCAATTGAATCTTTCTTTCTGTATCATCATTTTTTAATATATTTATACTCATTTAAATCTCACTTAATCAATTTATTTGTTTTTTTTTATCAGTAATTTGTTTCTTAAAAAAGAAGTTTTTGAAATCCTATTTTGGATTTAGTTTGGTTTTTGTTGGTATTTTTAGGTTAGTTTTATTATCTATTAAAAATGATATATTAGCAAAATTTGAGTACGACAACTTAATTAGTAATTTTTCATATAAAAAATAAAATAATAATTTTTATTATATTGATAATTAATTAATATTATTTTTATTAACATATTAAATATAAAAAAAGGCCTCATTTAAAATTTTCGCCTTAAGCCTCCATTTTTATCAAGTCGGTCCTGCTTGTCCGATTCTATACTTGTCCAACTTGGTGTGATTCTGATTTCTTTACTTCTCTCATTTTTATTCTTAGAGATGTGATTTTTTAACTCCCTCCAAACTCTCTTGACACGATTGTGTATAGGACCATAGATTTTCCTCGAAATACACAATTGCACATCCTGAGAAATATGTGAAGTTGTATATCTCAACGAAATATATATGATTCTATGTACAATCACTTCAGGAAAATTTGTCAAAAGTGGGAGTCATTTTATCATTATTATTATTCTTATCTATTATACAAAATAAGATTTTTGTTCCCGTTATAAACACAATCCACAGTGTTAGATGATTTTGAAAAGACCTAAGAGTTAGGATTACTTCCCTCTAAAATAAAATAAAAAACTACTTAAAACCAATCATTTTCTAGTTTATCAATTTCTCTAGACACTGTGCCGTGATAGATGGTGTTGTACATATCCAATGATAGAGAACTCCCCATCTTCAACCAATTTTAGTACCCTGAAACCATCCAAAACGATCCTCTCTCTAGCTACCACTATTTAAATCAAGCAAACAAAAGACTAAAGAGCAAAGTACACAACAATCAATGACAAAGGCTGGGAGTGGCTTTTCTAGTTGAACAAATTAGTGTCACATGGTAAACTTGATACATAATTTATTTGAAAGAAATTTTTTGATAATTGGTTTGTTTTCCCCTTTTGCTCCCTCATTTTTCATTAATCGGTACAAATATCTTTTGGCATACACTCATTGGATTGAAATTTTCAATCCTAAATTTTTTCATCATTGATGTAAAAAGTCATTAATTATTTTTTTCAACACATAAGTAACACGTGCAAGAGTGAATGATATGATGGTAGGCACGAGCTTATATATAAAAAATGAAAAATATTAAAATGACACAAACAAAAACACAAACGATGTGATGGCATACACATAACCATAGATATTTTTTACTCATATCTCACGGAAAAGCATCTACGATTATATGCATGCCACCATACCATTGTGTCACTCCAGCACGACTCAAAAAATAAAAAGTCAAGATCATTAGGGACAAAAGCAGTTGCTCGTGTTTACAAGTTACAAGGAATGTTGAAATTTTCCACTAGGGTATTTCCAAATTACGTCATCGATTTAGTCACACAAGGCTCTTATTTGAACGTTGACAATTTTGATGCAACAACTGCCGCGGTTGGGTATACATGCGAGTGTTGACGTGTCATTGAGGGTACTAATTCGTTGTTTTTCCTTAATACAACATTGGTGGATGATGTTATCCACTTGAAAATGCCGATCTGAACACTTAATTGTGTCTTATATAAAATATTAATTCAAACCATCACTTATTAGACTTTTAAAGAAAAATTCAAAATGGACTCAAATTGACAAGCTTGATAGATTACCAACCATCTGATCTATCGACCACTATGTGTAGCATCTTAGGTCCCATTTTATTTTTCATTTTTGGGTGATTGTGGTCAACTAAAAGGGAGTGATCATGATCATTCCATCTTAGGTGAAACTCTTTTGCATGGTTTGTGGACCCAACTTCCTTAAAAGAGGAAAACGTATTTACAGTTCGTGCATACAGCCAATCACACACAGGTCTACAAGTTCGCTGCGTTTTCTTAAGGCTCAAAAGCGTGTATAGTACGACTAATTACTAAAGAGTAAAGACACCGACATTTCCAAATCTGCCCTTTTCTAAGAAATTACACAGAAATACACACCCCTTTGCTACATATTTATCAGGTTACTGAGATCATGACACGTGGAATTGAATCTGATCCCCACCTTTCAATTACCAGTTAATAATAAATAGAAAAATCCCACCGCGTAGCCAAAGGAAAAGTCGTAAGTGTGAAACTGTATTTAGTGAAGAAGCACCGTCAGACCCGCACAACCCACACACGTGTGACCTAACACATTTACACTTTCTTTCTATCTTCATTGACTTTTCTAATCTCCATCAGACACGTACGAAAAAGCATATAGCTCCTAGAGATCAGTATTAAATGTGTAAAGAAGAATAAAGTGACTTATAAATAACAATTCATTTTTCGAGAATAAATTCCCATGGGAATCTCTAGAAGCTTTCAAACATCCTAACCGTACATTTTGTGGAGATTGGAGAGCCTCAAACAAGAATATATTTTCCTTTGTACATGTTAGTCTCTCTCTACATCCAACATCCAAGCAACTACACAACACCTGTAAAGTCAAAGAATGAGAAGCAGACCTAATGTGAAATCTAACACTCAAATTCAACACCAATACGTAATCGGTAAAATACCCTCCCTCAAGCGAGGGTCCCTACCCTTCACCATCCACCCCAAGCGCTTTTCACCGTCCTCGCCTCACCACCAATACTACTATATATTATATTGACTACGAGTATTTCAAAGGAACTTAAGAGAGTGGTATTGAGGAATAGGAGGACCATTACAGCTTCAATGAAACCCTTCTGCTTCATCATTTTAATGGCTATGATGCTATTGGTGTCAACCAAGCCTACTCTCGTGTATTGTAGAGCCCTTCGATCTATGGAAGATAATAAGATCATCCATTGTAAACAAGTCGGTGATTGCGTCGATTCTATCAGAAGCATTTCGTTATCTGTTTCTTTAAATAAGTCGTCCAGCCGTAGTGCTACCCAAAAGAGTATGACTGTTAATCTGGCTTCTGGGCCTAGCAAGAAAGGTCCTGGACATTAACTAGTTCATCTTCTTCCATGAGAATTTATCTTTATTTTACAAATCTTTTATAACTTTTTTTGATCCACCATGTTCCTTTCATATAGTTTTGTATCTCCTTACAGATGTAAATGAAGTTTGTTTGCAATCAAGAGAAATATTTTAGATTATTCTTTTATAAGGCTTGTTTTAGATCATTTTAATTTGATTAATTTCACTGTTGGGTTCATCATTTTGAGTTGTTAATCTGAAACTAGTATAACATATTCGAGCAAGTTTAAATTAAGATGATGCACTCAATCAAACGTCTTGAGAGCCATTAAGAAACATATACCATTAATTCCATTGTTAAACAGAACTAGGTACGCTTAATTTCAGTCTTTTTTTGAAAGAATGACGACGTTTATATTATAAATGTTGTTAATTTCCTTGAAATGAAAAGAAGATCTCAGCAGACAGAGAGAGAGAGAGAGTACATCTGTTAAGGGTGACAAAGCCAGTCGAGCTTTCTAAAATAGAAGTCGACCTCCTTGTCTGCTAAGTGCCAACTGTACTACGTAAAGTCCTGCGCGTGAAAAATCAACACATTATAATAATTTATAATAGAATATTACATAGGATGCGATGTAGCATGAAGGAATGATGTACGTCAACCTCTAATTTTTTTTTGCTAGGCAAGCGATATTAATCGTCCGTAACTAGTAATAAGTGGTCGTGGTATCAACTTTCAAACTTTAAAGTTTAACCAACTTGACAAACTGGCATGAAAACTAAAGTATCTTTAAAATTAAACTAGAATCAGCATTTACCTTTTAAGATGCCAGAATTACAAAAATCAAAGGGTGAATTACCATTTCGTGAGTTGAAAATGAGTTATTTACGATACCGGCTAACTGTTCATTTTAATTATCAAAACGTGAATGATCATGTTTTCGTTAAAAAAAAAATTCAGAATGATAACGAATTTGACGGTTTTAAAGTGACTATTATGCAGGTTTAAAGTGATTATTTCCAATTAGTCACTTTAAAAACCTCCGAATTCGTTATTGGTCACGTTTTGGAAATTAAAAAGAATAGTGAGCCAGAATTGTAAATTCATCAAATGTTGATCACTCTTTGTAAATATCCCAAAATGAAACTTTTTGATATTGTGAAGATGGGTTACATATTCAAAGTACAACAAAAGAGGATATTTACCGTTTTTTCAGAAATGATTTTTTCGCAAAAAAGGTATGAATGATAAAAAATACATCTGTAAAATATTTTACCTTCATCTTCAATGCCATGTTTCTTATTTCTTCACAACCTTCAAATTGTAAGAAGGAGATGGAATTTGTGGAGATGTCAAAGATGATGGTTTGAGTAGAAAAATGTGGGGTTTTCTATAAGGAGTTAAGATGGGGTTGAGAATGATGGATCGAAAATGAGGTTGAATAAATTAAAAATAATCCATTATAGACGTGGAAAAGCTTGAAGAAGACAAATTTTTAGAGGAAAAATAAGGCTTTTGGCTTGAGGTTGAAGATGGGGAATTTTAGGTTATTTTCATTACTCTATAAAGGAAGATAGGCCGTGTCATCATCCCTTTGAAAGCCTAGGTTATCTCAAATACTCACAAAACAAGGCGGGACATGTTTAAATGGCCCATTGATCTTTTATATAAAAATAGTGTTAATTGTTGAAGACAATAAGGGTATTAGATAAATTATTAACTTGTGGGCGTTAAATAAGAAGAAGAAAAATTAGCTAATTCCCTCTCTATTTTTCAGGAATCGTTTCCAGATGGAAGTAATGTTTGTTGTATAAATGTCTTTTATTTTGTTTGGGCTTGGACTTGAAGAGGCCAAAAACTATCAAAGGGACCTTTTTCTGAAGGGAAGTGGACTCGACTCTAGGCGGGCCCCAAGGGAAGTGGATCTTTTGAAAAACCATTGTTTTTACATATGTCCCTTGAACCGCCCCCTTTAATTTAGGGTCAGGATCAAGGGTCATACGAAAAATCATATGTAAAAACAATGCAACATTAATAGAATTTTAAAATATTAGTTAGAAGTTTTGGATTGAGCTTATTTTTTGTGAGGATGATCTTTATGATGGGAAGATTATCCAAAAAAAAAATCAGTCTAATCTAAAACTTCTAACCCCATTAAAAGTGATTTAGAATGTGGACTGTCGATTTTTTATCAATTTTTGTCAATAATTTGTAAATCACTTTTGATGGATTTAGAAGTTTCAGATTGAGCTGATTTTTTGTGAGGATGATCTTCTCATCATAGTGACCATCCTTGCAAAAAATCAGCTCAATCCAAAACCTCTAACCCATATTTTGAAAAACCATTGTTTTTACATATGTCCCTTGAACCGCCCCCTTTAGTTTAACGTGGATGTAAATAAGACAAGTAGAGTAATTGTTGACATGGACAAGAGAAAACCAATTACAAGGTATTTGTTTACTGGGGCAAGTGGACCTATTAGTTGAAAATCTATGTTAAATCCTATTGTAGTTTTGTCTAATACAAAGATAGAATACATGACAGTCTCAACAACCTGGTTAAGATATCTTAATCGAGAACTTGGGATCATGCAAGAAGATATAGTTTTATACTGTGACAGCTAGACTTCAATATACATGCAAGAACCAAGATATAGATGTTTGTTTCCACTTCATCAGGGATACAATATCTGATTAACAGGATATGTTGGCGGATATCTATACAAATGACAACTCAACAAATATGATGACTAAACCATTTACTACAACAAAGTTCGAGCATTGGTTGGACTTGGTCAACATAAATTGAGATGTGTTTGAAGGCATCCCCTACAAGGCAAAGAGGGAGTGTGTGGGAAGGGTACCTCAAGGGGGTACAGAAGATGGAGTATTTATAGATTTTCTTAAAAGAGATAAAATTCAAGTCAGAGATTATTGTTTATATATCTCGTATTCTATTTGGCCTTGGGCTTTAAGATGCAAAACAGTATGCTCCTAGTTTTTACTAAAGATCTTTATGTGGCAGAATTTTGGTCCAACCGTGGACTTAGGCCCATTGTCGAAGCAAGTAAATTTTGTGTGATTTTCTTTTCCTATAGTAACATACAGTGTCTACTTGGCATGTTTTGGTTTGAAATGTAGAAAATGGCTTGGTTAGGAGCCCAATGCATGCATTTTAAACTCCAACCAAATCATGCCACAAAGACATCATCCTTGTTCTATGGTAACATGACAGCTTACATGATCTTGATTCTTTTGTGTATTTTCATTTTATGACTATAATATTTTTTTCATCAATCAAACAAAGGATTTTGTAAAGGAAAATGCTGAAATAACAAAGAAGAATTTACTGCGATTCTCACAAGTCTGACGTGGAATGTGCACATAACCATAGATTTATTTCCTTGTTGTGATACAAGTAAAAACCATCTACAGTTATATATGCATGTACATGTCAGAATTGTGAGAATCACAGTAAATCCTGTGTCACGCCAGCACGACTCTTTTGTAAATAAATAAAGATAAAAAAAGATTTGAAATGGTGCACACAAATATTACACAATGTCCAATCAATCACCATTTTTTAAGCCATCTGGTAGCATTAACATCAATCGAAAAAAACTTAAGCATTTAGCAGAAATCCAATTGGAAGTTAAACAATCAGCCACCTGATAACCTTCTCGAAACCCAAGGCTAGCATTCAGTCCACGTTCTTCAGTCTCTCCAGAAACGTTTTCACCCAATCTTCAACTATTAAAGGATAAGACCCACCCTAACTATGTGAACAAGGCCCACGTAAAAATTTTTGTGTTCCCCAGATTCAAGGGTTTAGAACTATTGAATTTCTCCCATCCTCCGTTAATTTGAAAATTTCGACCTGTCGAAAAATAAAAAAGATTGAACAATGAAAAATTCGACGCCTTGGTCCATTGAATGTTATGAAATTTTACAGGCCTTGGGCTGTTAAATATGGGGTTTTTTCATGTTGTGCCTTCACCACGACTTAAGAGTCGAATTCCAACATAATTTTTTACCTATAATATGGATCTTTCTCAATAATTAAGCACGATCTCTAAATTCAGCGACGTTATTTGAGTAGGTATCAATATGGAAATTTGTAGTCCAAATGAATAGATCTCAGGAATTAAGTTGGCCAGGTCCATCAACATTCGATTTTACCCAGTTCAACGGTAAAGGGATAAATCTAGGTACCTTCATTGGTTTTCCTTGAATTCCCAATCTATTTAGATTTAAGAATAAGTTTGTAAGACTCTTCTGTCAGCTGAAACAATAATGGATGACGAATTCTCCTAAATCCATATATATGAGAATTCGCAATATAACTTTTCTATGCTAAACATTTTTCTCCTTAATAAATATTTCTTTCCTCATTAGCCAAATAACCCAAAGGACTGCCTACCAAAGTAATTTTTGAAAAATGTATATATGTTTTTTAATGATTTTCTGACTCTCACACATGGCATACTCAAAATACTCTCCTGACATGGCATGTGCTAGAACCATAGATTTTATGCCTCGGGATACATTTTCACATCCCTATAAAATCTATAGTTCTAGCACGTCATGTCAAGAGAGTATTTTGAGTACGACTCTTTTAATAAACAAACATCCATCCAACTGAATTGGTTGCAGGAACCAACCATTTTGACGGGACAATATTTAAAATGATGGTTCGTAAGTTTGGTTAGATGAGTCTGTTTTAGTAGTAATGTATTATGAGATATACCTAAAGAACAATTCAACAACATACAATTAGTTAGATTTTGAGTTTATTAATTTAATCTGTTACATTATACCTTATTCCATCACATCCCTATAATTCTCTAATACTAACACATTCTTTTCTTCAAAGATGCATCTAGCACTATTAAATCCTGTTGTTAATTCAAACTTTTAGAAGATGAAACCAGATTACAAGGGTTTCAAAGCCCACGAAGGTTCACATGAATCAATCGAAAATAAATGTGATATAGCCTTTATTCATCAACATATAAAGAGATTAAAAATCTTACCCGGGGTTGTCGGGCCCACATGAATTATCAAATGGATAGCTATCGAACTCTAGAATTTAAAACTAAAATTCAACTGTGAAAATTTATCTTTTTTTTATTATTATTTTTTTTAAAAGTGTTTTATAATTTTTTCCTCTATAGCCTTATGGCATCAGACCATGTTTTTGGATTCCACAAATTGATGTGATTAGATCCACTCTAAGGTTGGTTAAGTAACAAATATGATAAAATAAGGTTCCCTTGCGGTTGTCAGAATTTCAAGAGAGTTTTTATAATAAAAATGCAACGGTTAGGTCTGCTAGGTAAATCTCTTTATTTTCATTAATTAGTTTTATATTTTATAAATATTTTTATTAATTAAGATGTTCAAAAGTAAAATCTTAACTGTAGGTACTGGCTATTTACACGCATCATTTACAATCCGTGGACCCACTTTCCTCTTTACATCCCACCTCAAAATGTCTTTTAAGTGGTTGTGGTGAGCACAAATAGTGGGTGCAAACAGCCGGCCTGGCCCTACTATGATCAGCCAACCATATTGCATGTTTTTTCTTTGGGAAAATTATTTAATACTTCCTACTATAAGATTTTCTTTCTAAATGCCCCTTAAGTACTTTAAAAGAATGTGAATTACTTAAAATATCATTTTGATCACACTCTTAATTTACCAGGGATTTTCAAAAATTATTGCGTTAAATACCAACAATTACATGCACTTAATTGCTGTACAAGTACAAGTGGATCGTACGTGTGGCCCACCAAGGAAAAAAAAAAAAAAACATTCTCGAAGTTTTATTCTTCAACAGTGAAGTACAAGGAGTCTCATTATCGAAAAAATGAACTTATTTACCACTTTTAATTTTTAAAATGTCTCATTCTCCACAAAAATATGTCATTATACACCGCGAACAAGCTCGACAATAAACCACCAACAATTTTGTTACTTAATAACTTCAAGTAACGAGTTCCCTACTTTTGAAAAGTAAGGATATTTTAGGAGTCTGTTTGATTATATTATTATATATACTTTTTGGTAGAATGCCATAAATTACATCAAAAGAATATAAGATATTAATAACCAAAAAAGAAGCTTAGATGCAAAGTTATGTCAATTTTTAAAAGAGGCAAATTCATCTTTTTTAATTTTACGATAAATTTTCTGATTTTAGAAAGTGATATGCTTTTGAAGTATATCAATACAAGTTGTCCCAAAAGCAAATATAATACAGTTGTGATGAATGCTCGTGTGGTTTTGGTATGCGGTTGGGTATGCTGCTGATGTGGCAGGGGCATAGAATCATGAATCTTTTTCATCTGGATACTCAAGAAAAAGATTTGCAGTTTTATGCCCTTGTCACGTCAGTCATACTCAACCACATACCAAAGTGGTGTGCATTCATCATTATTCAATATAATAAGAAAAATAAATTAAAGGATCCCGACGAATGGACATTTTTTTTCTAAATAATCTATAAATTTTGGGCCGTTTCTTAATAGTCTATTAAATAAAATTTTCTTTTCTTAATAGTCTTTGGACCTCATCTCACATGTATAATGTCTTTGAATCATCCAGACTACGTTTTTATCATCTTCTTCACATAGTTAGGTTTTCCAACGGCGATTGCGATTATTTCTAACGATCTTGATCATGAATGACTAATGGAGAATGATATTATCTTATTTTTTACCATGTAGACGTTTTTTTTTATTTATTTCAATATTTTATTAAAAAATATGAAATAAGAAGTTGAGATTTGGATTTTTTTAAAAAGATTAAACTGTTATTTTTTATTTGCAATTATGATTTATACATTTTTGGTATTTTGAGGAGATTTATCCAGCATTAAACCGAAAAAATGAAAAAAGAAGTCGAAAATTTTGATTCACATTTACAACGTCAAGTTCACCACTTTTTATTGTTTAGTTCACCATTCATAATAAAAAGTGGTGAACTTAACATTAAGTGGTGAGTTTAACACTAAGGCAGTGTTTGTTTATCCTATTTTTCAGTGTTTATTGCTAAAAAAAATTAAATTCAGCAGTTTTTATCAAAATAGCGTATTTGTTTACGTTATATTTTTAGCGCTTATTGCTGAAAATAAGTGAAAAAAATTCAACACTATTTTGATGCTGAAGCGGTAAGCACTTCGCTTTTTTCGACACGGACAAGTATGCCCTTATTCTTAAAATGATATTATCTTTTATATCCCATGGATAAGTATATAAGCACTCCACAAATTAATAAACCCACACCATGACTAAATTATTTTGTCTTATCTGGGTTAAAAGTTTTGGAATGAGTTGATTTTTGATGAGGATGATCTCCTCATTTGTATAAGCACCCCACAAATTAATAAACTCACACCATGGCTAAATTATTTTGTCTTATATGGGTTAAAAATTTTGGAATAAGTTAATTTTTGATGAGGATGATCTCTACAATGAGGAGATCATCATCACTAAAAACGAACACATCCTAAAACTTCTAACCTTATCAAAACAAGTTCAAGAACCGTAAATCATCTTTTTTTTCTTAATTATTTTTGACGAGGTAGAAGTTTCAAAA
Source organism: Akebia trifoliata (assembly GCF_017979445.1). Taxonomy (NCBI): domain Eukaryota; kingdom Viridiplantae; phylum Streptophyta; class Magnoliopsida; order Ranunculales; family Lardizabalaceae; genus Akebia; species Akebia trifoliata. Next base: position 7,517,899 of record NC_141376.1, read on the forward strand.
TGGATTGATTTTTTGTGAGGATGATCTCTAAACCATATAGACTATCCTCACTAAAAATTTGTTCATTCCAAAAACTTTAACCTATATAAAAAAAAATTGGCTATGGTGTGAGTTGCCTTTATTAATTCATAGGGTGCTTTTATAATTACACATCCTTCAATTTCATCAAAAATTATTCATCCAAAATTAAATTATTTTAATGTTGATTTCAAATTTTGACGACTTGTATGACCTTATTATTTTTAATTTAAAATTTGTGGGCTTTTATAAATAGAAATTATTATTTATAAATTGAAGATTTGAGTATTATTTATTATTTAAAAATGAATTGTATTTTAATTTTATAAGAAATAATATATTTTATTGTGTTTGATAAGAAATAGGCATTTGAAACATGCAAACGATGTATAATATGATTGTAAGGGTAATAAAGACAATTTACCAGCTTCAGCAATGTGTAACAAACATGATTCAACATCTAAACAAACAACTTTTTCAACACTAAAATTCAGCACTTATAAGTTTCAACGCTTAATGCTATTCAGCACTTATTTTTTTCAGTTTAACAAACAACACCTAAGTTAAAAAGTTGTAACTTGACACTAATTGGTGAACTCAATACTAACTAATTAAATGTTGAACTAGAAAATAAAAAATAAAAAATTGTAAACTCGACACTAAGTGGTGAGTTCAATACTACTTAATTAAATGTTGAACTTTAAATAAAAAATGGTGAACTCGACACTAAGTGGTGAATTCAATAATAAAAATGTTGAACTAAACAATAAAAAATGGTTAACTCGGCAATGTGAACCAAATTTTTTATTTTTTTCTATTTTGATACTTGATAGATCCAACTCAAAAGCATATTGTAGTAGACAAACAGACTTTCAGCATAAAAAATTACACTATTTTTTTTTCTTTTAAAACTATGAAATTTGGTGCTTTTTAAGAACAATGTATCTATCTCTTTAAAATTCAAAATGCTTATTGCAAAAAAATTACCAAATAAATAATTGTTATTGATTCATTATTGTACAATTGCACAATATAGAATGGAATTTTTATACCGAATATGATTTTTTTTTTAAGTACTAAATATATATATATATTTGAGAACTTGACACTGTGCTACACCAATGAATGGTAAATCCTTAAAAAGATGAGTATGTCATTTTTTATTTTTCATTACAAATCGGACATTGCAATATTATTATAGGAGCGGTTCAACGGCCTTAAAGTTTGCCAAACATTTTTCAAAACATGGGTTAGAAGTTTTGGAATGAATTGATTTTTTGTGAGGATGATCTCTACGGTGTAAAGAACATCCTCTCTAAAAATCAGTTCATTTTGAAATTTCTAACCCTAATTTACAAATTGAAGAATCATACACCGTCTAATTTTTGTAAATCACTTTTGATGGGATTAAATTTTTTGGAATAAGCTGATTTTTGGTGAAGATGATCTCCTCATCATAAAGATCATTCTCACAAAAAATCAGTTCATTCCAAAACTTCTAACCCATGTTTTGAAAAATGTTTGACAAATTTTAGGGCTGCTGAACCACTACCTACCGACAATATCAAGAAATCTCAAGAGAAATGGTTATGTATGTCGTTGGGTTTTTTTGGGTAGTTTATTTTTTCTTTTTTAAGTTAAAAAAATTATTTGAAAAATCTTTACTAACTAGATTAATAAGTTGGCCCTAAAAATGAGAGATTCTATTACCACACCAACTGTTTCTAATCCTACCCCAATTCAGATGTAAATCACAGGGCTCCTAAAAAGTTAGGGGGCATTTAATAGGAACCATATTAAGGAGTATTAAGTAATTTTCCTATTCATCCAGAGTTAGTGGTTTAGCCAATTAGTAAGTCAACAGAAATTAAGTTAATAAATTTGTGAGTTCGGTACTTAGTTATGAATTAGGAATAATAATAAAAATTATTATTTTTTCTTATAATTCTTAGTTTATTGGGTACAAAAATATGAAATCTAACGATTAATAATGGAACACTTTAGATGATAAATACACAAATAGAAGGCGTCACGTCCAAGAGGAGAGCGCCAATGCCCCCACCTTGACGTCCTTCTTACCCAATCCTAAAATTATTGTCATGGGGTTTTATTGGGTCCAACATGGGTGGACGCTTTTCTATCCAATTGCCAATTAAAAGAATGTAAGTCTACTAATAGATAAATGAATTCCCTTAAATAGATATTAAAAAAAAAAGAGTGATTTAGACATAACCCCTATGTTTTGCTGAATATGAGAGATACCCTCTATGTATTGAAACTGATAACATGCATCCATTGACCTCAATTTTCTATATATCCTATAGAGAAAAGACTCAAAGACCCTCATCTTCAACAAGCAAACAAAACCCAATTTTTTCTTAATCAATCATCTTCAAATTCTTCAACTTCAATGATATAGATACCTACTTCATCTTCAATTAATCGTTTAAACATAGAACTAACCCTTTACACAAAATCCTAAATTTTTCTACTCATAGAAAATTCTAGATTTTTCTAACCAATTTTTTTTATCATTTTACACTTTGGTTGTGTTTGTTTATTCTATTTTTCAGCACTTAATGTTGGAAAAAAAAATTTCAGTACTTTTTATCAAATTAGTACGTTTGTTTACTCCATATTTTTAGTGCTTATAACTGAAAAAAAGTGAAAAAAAATTCAATACTATTTTGATGCTTAATGCGTTAAAACGATAAGCTCTTTTTTGGCACAGATAAGTATGCCTTTATATTTAAAAGGATATTACATCTTATATCCCATGGATAATAATATAAACACCCCACAATATATAAACCCATACCATGGCTGAATTATTGTCTTATATGGGTTAAAAGTTTCGGAATGAGTTGATTTTTAATGAAGATGATCTCTACAATGAGGAGATCATCCTCACAAAAAATCAGCTTATCTCGAAACTTATAATCCCATCAAAACAAATTCAAGAATTTAACTATGATGTGAGTTGTCTTTATTAATTCGTTGGGTGCTTTTATAATTACACATCCTTTATTTCCTTCGAAAACTATTCATCCAAAATTAAATTCTTTCAATGTTGATTTCAAATTTTGGTGACTTGTATAACATTATTATTTTTAATTTGAAATATATATAGGATTTTAAAAATAAAAATTATTATTTAAAAATTAAAATTTTAAGTATTAGTTATTATTTAAAAATGAATTGTATAAGAAATAATATATTTTATTATATTTGATAAGAAATAAGCATTTGAAACATGCAAACAATATATAATATGATCATAAGGGTAAAAAAGATAATTTACCCATTTCAACAATGTGTAACAAACAAATTTTTCAGCATTTAAATTTAGAGTTTATAAATTCCAACACTTTTTTTTTTCAATTTAATAAACTGCAGATTGAAGATGAGGGCATTTGAGTAATTTTCTCTTGATCGATGCAGAAGACTGATGCCCAAAGGATTCATGTCATCAATTTCAAAACATAAGGGGCTATTTCTAATATTCTGCCAAACATAAGGGGATATGTCTAAATCACCCAAAAAAAAAGACAAAACCGGTAGCTTAGGTTACCAGGTTTCTCTTATACACATGGCACAATTTCATTAGACGATACAAACGAGACGACCTCATTGCATTGCATGTGTAAGAAGTGATTCGGCAAGAACACGTGTCAGCCATGCCTCTTAAATGAATAAAAAAAAATACAAAAACACAGCCACATCATCTTACGTTTCTTATACTTCCAAAATGGTGAAATTGTCTTTAGTCTATTAATCGTTTACTCACCTATTCACGTTCTTCCACACACTACAACTATTTTCCGTGTGTTGGACTTCCACTTCCACATATAATTTCACAGCTGTACATGAATAAGCTGCTTCGCTTCTGTTAACCCCAACAAAAATATCTAAAGAGGCAGCCATTAAACTCAAAAACTAAAAAAAAAACAAAAAACTAAAACTCTTAAGAGAGGAGAAGCAAATATTCAGTGCTTTGATGAGGTACTTCCCATAGCTGGTGACCAGAAATCAGCACCGTTACTTTTTGCCACCTGTACAGTACATGCAACTGGGACCAGACACAGTCCCCTGCTCCTCAAATCGTATTTTGTTTCATCTTCGTCAACTCCTCCTCTTTCATCCTTTATAATTAAAGAAACAAATTAATCACTAAAAATTACTACGTTAAAAAAAAAATAATAATAATAATTTTTAATAATAGAAATTAGAGAAGGGAATTGTCTTTATTTACAAGCTTATGAGCAGATGAAGGCAGGCGTTGCAAATATGGAGAACTCAGGACCTGAATCAAACCATTAAAAAAAAAGAGGATTTTAATAGATGTCTAGACTCTATATTTTTAATAATTTTCCTATAATTTTTCTTACCTGAACTTGGTCGTGAAGAAATCTGATGTACCCCATTGCTTCATGAAGAACTGAAGCTGTGTCTGTCTGCATTTTAGTCAAAGTTAAACAGTACAGACATCGTTGTCGTTATTTCAGTATTAATTTCCTTTCAAGTGTTTAACTTTCAACCTACAATAAAATATTAAAACTACACGGCAGATTTACAGTTTTTTATTTTTATTTTTTAATTCTCTAATACTTGTTCTACTTCACCTTTCCAAAGGGAGAAACTAATTGCTGCAACGCTGTTATTCGTTCTCCAAGCTTTTCCTTCCTCCCCTGTTTAAAATGGCCAAATCAAACAAGCCCATTAAAGCATAATAAACGAGCTCGATACACATACATGCAGAAGGAAACTTAAAATATTGACCTTTGAAGGTCCAGTGGAAGTTGTGCTCTCTGCTTTAGGCTTTTTACATGTTCTCCGGCTCACGACTGAGGTTCCTGAACCGGGGCAAGGAACCGAACAGGGTCCGGGACGATTTCGATTTTTGTGATCTATGTATCTTTCCCCAGATTGGGCTCTCTGCAAAGGAACCAATACTGTTAATTACCATGATCCTCATTTCTCTCGTTTGGAAATCAAATACACCCAGAACAGAAATTTCGTTTATTTTTTATTTATTTTACTTACCTTGGACTTTGACACACTATTGCTGCTGTTGCTGTTGTTGCTAGAAGAAGCAGAAGAAGAATCGCAACCAGTGGTTCCAGATTTCTGGGTAACCAACCCTGTTTCTCCAAACCTTCTTTCACCTTCGCTGCAATCGTTCCCGAAACACAACGTTGTAGGAGTGTTTCCAACTGAAAAGGAAGGTGGGAAGATGAAGCTCTCCGTCATTTCAAGACCCACAACGTCTCCAGAGTTAATCAAGTGAGAAAAACCCCCGCATGAAAGAGGGTCTTTATCGAAACCCTCGTTCGTCGCCATTAAAGTCCTTCAAATCTCTCTCTCTCTCTCTGCAACTACTTAACGAGAAAGGCCGAGACAGAGGGGTTTGCTGGGTAAAGTTCAGAAGCTTCTTTGGGGGTTGGAGAAGAAAAAAAATATAGTGGGCCCTGTATCGACGTTTCTCTCTTTTATCGTGTTTCGCTTTTTATGTTCTTAGGTAGGATTCCAAAGCTTCGGTTTCGCTGTCTCAGTCAAAACCACCTTCCCCAAGAAAACCGTGGTTTCTCCGTTCAAGGAAATAAAAAGCTGTTTTCGGTTTTATGGGTTGACGGTAATTTGATGTGACTAAAGACGTCTTCATTATCTGATAACAAAGGCCACGTGTTGCAATATTTGCCTTAGTTGGCTTCCATATAACAAAATATAAAGCCACGTTTTGGACATAGAGGATCAGGAGATGGCTAGCTACCTGACTCCCTAAGTACGAGATCCTTCACTGTCAAGTTGAACAGTTTAAGGACTGGGAGTTTAGAAAGAAGCCGTACTCCCTACCTAACTTTGACACGTGGTTGATAAGGACAGACCTCGCAGTGTCTGGTGATTTTCGTTGTATTTACTTCGTTGATGCTGTAAAATTAGCATTAAAACTGAAAACAGCGTTACTTTGATGCAGTAAGCCATTGATGAATCTCAAGTATATCAAAGTTTGACTTAGTCCATCTAGTCGATGAATGGTTTGTACGATCTTTGCAAACAGCCAAATATTACATGATAACGATCAAAGTGTGTCCCGACGAGTTAGATATATGATTCCGTGTCAATGCCACGTCAGTAGAGTTAGTTCATAGTTAGTAATTCGATGGACGGATGAGGAAAAAATGATACAAAAATAAATAGGATACCATTTGGAATAGTGATGCATCAGCTCGCTTGAAAATTCAACTAAAAAAATACAAGACGATAAAAATACGATACAGAAATAATTCAAGAATATTCGGATCCAATAATTTTTAAAACTTTCAAAAATTTAGATATATATAACACATGATATGACCTAACAATTATAATCTATTAATAAAATTATCAATATTTAAATTAAAAATATCTTAAGTAAATAAATAAACAATCCACAATCATATTCATCCAATAAAATATATATTTACAATTAAAGATTTAGTTTTAATTCATCTAATAATCAATGTAAATGAAAAATATAAAACATAATATACTAGTTAATGTCAAAATCATCATGTCCACCTAATTAAATTAAAAAAAAAAAAAAAATTCTTGTTGTTTTTAAAAAGTTATTAATGTAAAATAGACGGAAATTTCACCAAACGACGGATGGCCAACAACTAAACTCCATTGTGGGTCGGTGAGGGCGATTTTCAACTTAGGGGTTTTTTTTTTCTCTTATCTTGAGTCATAAATTTTGAAATAAGAGCATGAAAATACGACGTATTTTAATAAAATACTTACAGAATATACATACAAATCGTGATTTAGTCGTTAGGATTCAAAGATCTGTGAATTAATTTGAATCCTTGAATCTAACGGCAGTTATGATTCGGAAGAGTAATATACGTCTAATTCGCGAATCAATCACGAATTTACTAACTATGCTAGTTAGAAAATCATCATTCGTCGCTAATTTATGGCCACATGTGAGAGATGATTCAATTTATGTGGGCCAACTACCAACTTAGCATAGGTGGGCCCACATTGATGAATCAAGGGTTGCCCAGCTGGACAATTCCTCGAGTAACACTATTTTGACATGTGGTGCTGATGACGTAAGTAATTAGAAAGAAATTTCTCTCTCTTGCCCACACATCCAGTGGCGAGAAATCTTTAATTTTAGATTTCAAATATTAAAAAGTATTGTGGGATCCACATGAATTATCATATTGTCAATTCAATTGGACACGACAACCTTCTAGATTTCATGAAAAACTTCAAGGTAAAAAAAATGAAAAAAAAAAAAGCTTGAACAATGGTGTTGAAAATGAATGGTTACCGAGCACCTAAATTTTTTTATCTTTAATATTTTTCATCGACTGCTAAGTGTTTTTTGTTTCATATCAGTCATTCGATGGAAATAGAAAGTATTTGTTCTTTTATATAAGCAAAATGTTACATTAAATGTTTTTTTTTTCAATAACTAAGTATCCCTTTTGATAGGACCAAGCCCGTATCTAAGCTTTGCCCAGTCCATAGACCATGCGCTTGTCCAATGATTAGTCCCAAGGCACGTGAAATGCCTGCACATCACACGCACCTTGGTAAGTGAGGGTGTGCCCTAGTGGATGGGTTGCCCTGAGGAATTATTGCTCATTCTGGGTATCGAACTCACAACCAATGGACTTTCACCGCTTATTGTTTCGAAATTGCCATTGAACCAATCATTTGGGATTTACATCAGATGTTGCTCTGAAGGAAAAATATAGAGGATTATTCATGTATAAGATAAAAATGCTAAATGAATCTGGATCATACATGTGTCCAGGATTATGATAAGAATGATAAGAGACTACCTTACCCCCATGGAAGTAGAGCCTCTGTAGTGCAACAATTCTTGTAGCACTCTCTCCACAAGTGAGAGAGAGTCATGTTTAAATCATAATAATATCTCAGCCTTCTATTTTTCATGCTTTATATTTGATGTAGAAAAAAAATTAATTTTTTTCATTGATCCAAGTCCTTGAAAATGGACGGCCACTGAACTGCTAAAATTTGAACAACGAAATTTAATTGTATTGCCGATGTAGTGCTCTTTCAACTGTTCAAACATCACTACAGGAAATCCGCTCCCCTTACCCTTCTAGGCAAAATCGTATTTAGGCATGGCTACACAAAATGCCCCCTCCCCAATTATTTTTTTTGTATTCTTGGTTGCCCCCTTGCAAAATCCTGGCGCCGCCACTGCCTCTATCCCTTCTTGAATTGTGTGTGCGAACGATTTATTCAAAAAAATCATGGTTGTTGAAGATGAACCCTTAGCCAATGATGACAATCCAAATTCATATCTTCTTATATATATATCTCTTTTAGAATTATAATTAAAATTATTAAAAATAAGAACCATTTAAGGGTAATAGATCTTGATTTGAGATAATTTAGTCTCTGAATTGAATCGGTATACCCAAAACTAATTTATATACAGAATCCAAAACGTAATTTTATTCATATTTTTACATAAACAATAAAGTACTCAATAAGTGATCGAATTAAGATTGATATTCAACCAATTCCAACCGACCCTTTTAAAAAAAGCATCTTAAAAAAAAAAAACTATTTCTGAGTGTCCCATTAGTTTCCTACCCAATTTGGGATATAATTATAATTATCATCTGTTATCTGTTTTTTATGTTTTTTTTTTTTTCCTTCAATTACTCACACGCCATTGTAAATTCAAAATAAGAACCAATAAACTTTGTAACAAAACGATTAACGATTTTATAGTTTGTCGACATGTCTGTGCCAAGCCACCTTTTATTTATGAATGACATTTTGACATTTGGTTTTCACAAAATCCTTCAGATATTTATTGAGATTTGAGAAGAGGCAGCAAGGCAAAAAAATTACACCAAGGTTGTTAGAGTGTGACAAATGAGGCTCAATTTTTGACAGGTATTTGAGATACCGAATGAGTTTTCAAACCAACAACATGCCAATTTATTGCCCCCTAAAATTTTGGGTGACATATGAGATGGCCCCTGCCAAGACGTGTTTGGTTTCCTACAAGAACTCAAACGATTAGTTGTATAAAACTTCAATTCTCATGGCATTTGGCTGAGATTAGATATGACTCTTCTATTATCAACAACAACTGGAATGGCAAGACAATATGATATTGGTCAAAGATTACAAGATGAGTGTGTAATAGTACAGAGAATGCTCTGCTTGCTTCCTTGTTTCTGTAGAGGCGTAACACTATCTATTTATAAAGATTACAAGATTACAAGATGCGCACAACTCTGGTTTGATAGGAAGTTTCCTATTTACATGCATGGTTCCATGTTTGGTAGAAATTCCAAAGTGATATTTATCCATTGGTTGGTATGGCTGGAGAAATAGATTGAGATATGTAGTAGGATCTTGGTGGCAAGTATCACGATTCTCTTTAACTAATTTGATGATGATTCTCCTTAACACCCCCGCAAACTCAACCGTCCAGGTTGGATCGCAAAAATGCAAATCGTGATGATGGGAGGCCCTTTGTAAAAATATCGGCCAATTGTTCTTGGGTAGGAATGAAGCGAACCTGTAGGTCACCCTTAACTACCTTATCATGGGCAAAGTTAAAATCGATTTCAATATGTTTTGTTCGAGCACGGAAGACCGGGTTGGCAGTTAAGTAGGTGGCACAAATATTATCACACTAGAGTAAAGGAGATTTTTTTTAAGAATACAACAAGCTCACGGAGAGGTGATTGAAGTCAAGTAAGTTCTGAGGCGGCCTAAGAAAATGCACAATATTCACTTACGTACTTGATTTAGCCACAGTTTGTTGTTTGCGAGATTGCCAATAGATAATGTTCTGATTTGGAAATAAGACATTCTTGGTTTGCAAAGAAAAAGAAAATAGAATTTTCTATGGCTTTGATACCTTATAATAGTAGAGAGAATATTGTGCTGCCTTCCTTGCTTTTGGAGAGGGTAACACTATCTATTTATAAAGATCACAAGATTACAAGATGCACACAAATATGATTTGATAGGATTCGACTCCGTGATGATGTGTTAGCAACAACTACCCAATACGAAATTCAACCACGAAGATAAGAGTGATTTGTTCGAGGGACTTCTCTTTGTCATCAGCTCCGAACTCAACTAGAGTTTTGGGTCAAAATGTTGAAACAAGTCCTGGAATCAAGTTCACATGATAAAAGTTCTCTTGGAATTTTTTCAAGGTTATGCCTAGTAGATGAGGTTCGAACAAGCCACAACATTCAAATCACTTTGACATGTTCAATTTGCTACAAATTGGCAGAAATCCTTTTAAAGATTAACATATAGCGTGCATCAAAAGTTCAATCTTATGTTGAGTGATTAATCCCTAAGTAATTATATGGGAAATATGGTTAATGAGGAATGCTATGAGATTTGAAGGAGTTAGGGCCTCATCATTTTCTATTATATCAAAATGTCGGAAATGACATCAGGGATTAAGTGTCTTCATTCATCTTAACACCAAGAAATTCTTACTCCAAACAGATTTTATGTACCCATTGAAATCATTCAGAGTATATGGCTGATTAAGATTTCAGACATACCCCTCTACGTTTTGGTCAATATTAGAAGTATCCCAGTGTTTTCAAACTCATGACATGCTCCCCTTGTCTTAAATCTCTAGTAAAAAAGCCTTTATTGTTGTTGTTTTGTTTTTCTAATCTTAAAATCACTCATTTTCAAGTTTTTACTTAGCATGAACTTTTTTAAAAAATCCTAATTTTTTTTATATCAAAAATTTCATCATTTTCTATTTTTCAAAATCCTCTTTGATATTGGTCATTTTGTATTTAGCTTTAATACTTGGTAGAAAATATTAAAATTTTCTACCTAAAATTTAATACTTCCATAAAAGTCCTATATTTCCTTAAGATTGAAGTAGATAGAATCTTCACATTGAAAAAGACGAGGATTAAATTTTTTATCCAAAATCATGGCGCAATGGCAATAACTTTAATCCATTTATCTAAAATGATGAGAAGAGATTTTCATTATTCCTCTCTCCTAAAACCTACTAATAAGTAAAAAAACATACTCTAATTGGACAGCCTATCTTTTATATTTCTTTCTTGGACTTTCCCTCAATTATATTCACCACTTACCCTTCCTACTAATGTAATGCCCCAAGGCAATTGTTTACTTGCTTTAGGTAGGGAGTCAGACCCCAGATCCCTTCTACACATCTACACCTCGAAATCATTGTTTTTTTCTCAATCAAACGGACCCTAACGTCACCACCACTCTATCCTTTCTCCATCATTTATCAGGATATTGAAAGATAGAGTTGACTGGTCTTAGAGATATATATCATTTGAATTTCAAGACATCATAAGTTGTTTCTATGCAAGAATAGAGGCAGGGGCGAAACCAGAATTTTCTTATAGTGGGGGCAAACTATGATTAGTTGTATAGTTGAAGAACTTGAATGGAAGGAGGTGAGGGTGTGGAGGCAAAAATTGGAGAGAGATGAGGGTGTGGGGGCAAATGGGGAGAGAGGTGAGGGAGTGGAGACAAATGGGACATGTAATTAGTTGAAATTATAGGGGTGTCTCAAAGTTTTGTGGGGACAATTTTACTAACTCCACCTCTGAATAGAGGTGTTTTGGATTTGACCCATTACATTGAGTATGAGAAATGTGTTGATTAGTTGACTTGGAATCGTAGTAAAACATTGATTGATTCATCTACCATGCTAAGGGTTAAGTCTTGAAAGCTTCTACCTAAGATCACGGGTACAAAAAGAATCTTGAGTACAAAACAAAGTTAAATTATTTTTTTCAAAATTACTTTTTTTTTTTTTTACCGTTACTTTGTACCTTCTGCTCTGTATTAAACGGAACCTAAAAATGATAGAAATTAGAGAGATTAATGATGTCCAAAACAAATTTTATCTATTGAAATAGGAAGAAAGAATTGGTTTCTCGATTTTATTAAGTTATAGGTGCAATCATAATGCTAAAATGCTCCAAGTGTTATAGAAAAGAAAAATATAATATAAATAAAAAATATTGATAAACATAATATATCACATATTAAAATAATAAAATTATAGTAAAACTTAAATAAGTCCAAAAACTATTATATTTAAAATTAATATCTTATCATGTTTAAATTTAATATTAATTAAATTATAATCAACTATTCACACTCCAAAAACTATGAAAAAATAAAAACATAAAGAAATATTCATTTCACGACAATTAAAAGATGATGAAAATTAAATAATCTTCATCGATGATAACTTTTGCAGTAAAAAAGAAACTAAATTTTGTATGTAATAAAAATTTTCAAGCAAATAATCAGTAATTTTAAATTATTTTGATATATCTGAAATCTGAATATTAAATTGACTTTAATGTGAACTTAAAAAAAAAAAAAAAATTTGTTGGGAGATTAGTAGGAACTGGTGCACCGAAATATGTTGTTCGGTCGAGTAAGAAAGAGATTTTTATTTTTTATCCTATCCGGTGGTTAGGAGTCGCCAATCAGACTAATTTCTACTCTAATGGATTTAATCATAAGTCAGGTCAAACATCAATTGGTCCACGTGGAACTTTATCTACATTCGGACTTCGGGGTTATATATTTTAATCCAACTACAGGAAGTACATTAAAAAAATTAAAATATTCTAGAGAACTCCGAAATTTCCCAAGCGGTTTCGACTTTTACTTGTACGTGCGCACCCGGTTTTAGTGGCATAAAGAAGCACCGAGTTTCTTTCCTTCCTTCTTTGAGTCTTTGAGAGAGAGAGAGAGGCAACAACACAACATCAACACAACATCATGGGAGGAGAGTGGGAGGTGAATAAACCAAGCCGAAGCGATGAGGTATTGGAGGCTGATGAACAACTGAGGATTTCTAAACAGATCAGATCTCACTTCAATTCTATGGCTCCCAAGAGACCAATCAAACCCAATAGAAGCGAAAGTGACTCTCCCCTTGTCTCCACCTTCGATAACGACAACAACAATAACAACATTCCTGAACTCGAAAAGTTCAGATCTCTTATTAGATCTCAATCTCATGTCTGTATCATATCTTTTTCCCCTCTTCTTTCTTCTTTTTTTGTTTTTGTCTGATTTATGTTTCTAATCTGTATCTATCTTACAGCCCATCTGTTCAGAAGAGGGAGCCTGTGAGATTCAAGAGGAGTTCGTGGAGACCCAATATTACAGAGAGTTGAATTCGATCGACAAACAACATCACACGGTTTGAATAATTTTGTACCTTTTTTTTTAAAAAAAATTTGGGGGGTTCTTTATTGATAGATGAAAGAGTTTGTATCTGATGATATTAGATAGCTTTTGTTTGACAGACGGGAAGTGGGTTTATAAGAGTGATGGAAGACAGAGGAGATGGATATGGGCTTGAGTTGCAAAGAGAAGGGTATGATGAAGGAGTAAAAGAGAGGGGATACAGAGGCAATCCTGCAACAAACGATTGGGTTCCAAGAATGGATGAAGATGAAGAAGAGGTAATCTGAAAAACCCGTATGAAAGGAAGGTAGATCCTATGTTGGATTGAACCAACCCTTCTATTTACATGAATTTTCTTTTTTTGTGTCTATCAGGCTGTTTTCATCTCCTCAAAGCCCAATCGGAGCGAGAGTTGTTGAAATGCATAAGCTTAAGATACTCTTAGGTTTGGTGTTCTTGTTGAGGTTATGCTTCAATTATTTTTTTTATGTTTTTCTTCATCTTGAAACTTTGGATGGTTTGTTGAAATGGGAATGAGATTGTCGGTTGTGAGAGGAATATTTAGAGACTTGCAAGGATTTATCCATTGGGAAAAAATAAAATAGTTAGAATAATTGAGAGCTCACCAACGCCACACTACTATATATATTATATATTCGTTTTTATATTCTAATTAATTAATGGATGGCGTTCAACGTATGAGTTAGAAGTTTCGGCCTGATTTTTCATACATCCTCATCAAAAAAATCAGTCCGAAACTCCATCCAAAATTATTTACAAAAATCGAATGGTCCATGATTCTTCAATTTGTAAATTAGGGTTAAAAGTTTCGTAATTAGCTGATTTTTGGTGAGGATGATCTTTTGACCATAGAGATCCCTCACAAAAAATCAACCTATATGATTGAATGCCAACTTGCCTGCCTCCTAAATATTTTAGTTTTTTTTTTTCTCTAAGCGCAACTTGGCCAAAGCATCACGTAACCTATAAGCATTATCCAAATTCAACCATTCAAAGTCTAATTTGTAACGGTAAAAGATAATCCCATATCACTTGGTAGAAAAGATGATCCATCACTCGTAGTAGAGATGATATGTGGTGGAACGAAATTTTTTATATTGTGAAAATCATGTCTTGCCTAATCATGTGATCCTCATCTTTGGGAATGTAGATGATGAACTAATGTCTCGTTATTGGGAAGTGTTTGGAGGCTTTAAAGAGAGCTAAACATTTTTTTTAATAAGGATTAGAAGTTTTGGCATGGGCTGATTTTTTGTGAGGATGATCTCTATGGTGAAGAGATTATTCTTATAAAAAATCAGTCCATTCTGAAAATTTTAACCTTAGTTTACAAGTTAAAGAATTGTGGATCGCTCAATTTTTGTAAATCATTCGAGGAGATCATTCGTATAAAAAATCAGCTCATTCCAAAACTTATAACCCATACATTGAAAAAATGTCCCCTTGTTATCTGCAAAGTATTAAGTCCATTGAATCATAGCAAACATGTCCTCTTTTCCTTGTTACTCTTAGAGCAATTAAAATGGAACTTTTAAAAAACCAATAATAAATGTCGTGAGGTAGGGGTAATAAATAAAGAGTTGTGCTAGAGTAAGACTGAAATGAAATGGACATTGATTCTTACATTACTGATGTCGAGGTGCACACATAGCCCATATATGCTTTTCATTTGTATCTCGATGAAAAGTCTCTATGATTTCATACATACATCCATGTCCGTGATGTGAGAATCAATGTACATTTTAATGTTACTTCAACACTTTCCATAAATATATCTCTCTTAACTAATTAATTATGAGTTTCGTTGTACATATTAAATATTGGATGATTGGGCATCATATATTTGGAGAAATTTTAACTTTTTTTAATTTTTAAATATCAGATGGGTTGAATGCCCATGTGACTTGTTAAATTGCAAATTACATGAGAAACTCAATTTCTTTCCACTATGTTTAGATTGACAGAAAAGAACTTGGGACAACTTTGAAATTTTAAAATATCATAAAAAAGATTTAAAGGTAAAATTGAAATTGTAAAATATTTTATAAGGATTTATCTCCATTTCACTCCTCTTCTTCTCCATTTTTGAAGAGAAAGAAAATTAACATTTTTTTTCTCTCCAGTTCTTTTCTCTTCTCTCCCCCACTTAACAATCTAAACAAGAGAAATGGAGAGAAACTCGTATATTTTCTCTTCTTTTCTCCCCATTTCTCTCAATCCAAACAAAGCATTACTCTTTGAGTTCCATGTGCCCCATTCCCCATCTTAGTTTTTATATGATATTAGGTTCTCTCTCCGCAAGTAGAACTTGCTCTTTGGTCACTCGCCCCCCTTTTCTATCTTGTGCTGTTGTCGTCAAAAAAAAAAAAAATTCCATCTCAAGTTGCTCTGACTGTATAAATTCAATCCTTAAAACTTCATTCATTGCCCAACCTTTTTCAATTGGCTGCCTCCTTGGTCCACGAATAATACATACTAATATTGGAAAGCAGTCCGTCCAAATCCCAAATAAGCAAAAACTATAGTGGATGTCTTTGAAAAATTACAAATTTAAAAGATGAAATTCATCAGTATGGTCACTTTTCAAGCACAACAAATTAATTATCATCATCAAGAACTATCCATCGACAAAACCCTAAAGCCAAAACATTCATACGACCTACTTCACAAAGAAGAATAATTACAGACAGACCCAAATGCAGTGGTAGATATTGAAGACTAGAGACCCAAAATGATGACCGAAATTGTAAGCAACGATCTTAAAATAATATGTATCTTTGGGAAGATTTGAAAGGAAAGATAGGATCCATGCCAGCCCCAAATAGCTAGGTTAAGGGGTATGGTGACACTGCCAGTTTCCTCTTTCACGTTTTCCACTGTTGATTTTCCTCCCATTCTTATATCCAAAATCAACCAAATACAGATACTAGAGGACTAACTTCGACATTCGACAAACAGATCATAGCAGTTTACAAATCTAATGATACAATTAACAAACAGGATTGATCCGAACATACATGAGAACAAAAGATTAGATGCTCAATCAAACTGAAAGGTATTAAGAGAGAAAATGAAGGAAAAGTACAAACTTAGAGATTGGACAAATGCCAGGCCTAGGATAACTTAAAAAGCGCTGAAAAATAAATACTCGATCTGTCGCGTTCCCCAAATTAATATTGGGGGACCAAATGTCTCCTTTGAGAAATCATTTAGAAGCATAGGTAAAACCAGATGAATTTCCTTTGAAGGAAATACGACAAAGGTCTAGGGGGGCATGTCATCAGTTTGGAAAAACATGGGAGGATCTCAAATGTTCATCAAAATGTGGAGGATTTTGTCTAAATCACCCAAAATTTTATCAGCTAAAAAAATAACTGCAAAACTTTATGCCAACATTATATGCAAGCCAGGCAAAGGAGACACAAATACTTGTCACCCAATATGTAGAATAAAAAAAAAAAACATTTTTGATACAGTTGGAGTTGATCACACAGACACTGAATAAAATTCAATCCGTCTGTCCCAATAATAATTTTTTTGGTAACCCCCACTTGCTGCATTTGCTACCCACGGAATAACAAAGATAACACAGGCCCCCAGTCCTGGAAATACAAACTCATCTACACAAATTTGTTTCTCAAAGTTGAGAGAGAAGGTTCACCATGGTTTGACAAGGCCTATACATGGCCTCCAGGGACTTAGCTTTGGGCATTGTAGTCCCAGACCCCTCAGTCATGTCCACCTCCTCATCTCCAACCCTTTTCCACTCAAAACACTGAATCAATGTGCCCAAAACCAAAGCCACCAGCCTCATCCCCAAACTCGCTCCGGGACATCCTCTTCTTCCCAATCCAAATGGTATAAATCTGAACCCTTCCCTTTCTCCATCTATGCCTTCACCTTTGAACCTCTCAGGCTTGAAACTATTAGGCTCCATCCACACCTTGGGATCCCTATGAATGGCCCAAGCATTCACCAACAGCATTGTTCCACGTGGGATTGAATATCCACCCACACTACAATCTTCTGATGAAGCATGGGGTACTAGAAGTGGGCCTGCAGGAAACAATCGAAGCGTCTCGTTTATTATACAGTGAAGGTAGGGAAGCTTAGAAAGATCAGACTCATCTAGGATACGGCCGTGTTCTACGTGAGAGTCGATCTCGGCTCTTGCCTTCTCCACCACCTCTGGATGGTTTAGCAAAAGTGACATTGCCCATTCCATAGTTACAGCTGATGTGTCGGTTCCAGCCGTGAACATGATCTGCTCATAAGAAAGGAAAAGTAGTTAGCTCATACTTCAGTGAGTAGGTTAGAAAAGCTTTAGTTAGCTCTCCAGTAGCATGATTCCCAATCTCAGTTTTTTGTCTTGTTCACAAACAATTCTGAGATGATTCTCGAGTCATCTTAATTATCATGGACGAGATGGGAGCTTTTTCCCAGATCTCTAAACTTGAAAGAAGAAGAAAATCAGTTATCAAGTGATGGCATCTCTTCTCATTCATGAACAATATCTAGATGAATCTGGCGAGTCATCTTGGCTCTGAGGATTGTGAAACCATGTCCAGCACTAGCAATTAAAGTTTGATCAGCATCTATAAAATTTATGCACATTTTCCACCTTAAAAAATTGAACCCATTATACCTACAAGAATCATCTTGTGTAAAAATGGAAACTATACAAATTAAGAATCCAAGTTCAAACTAGATTTCCTTCTTGTCCATGCGTGTCTCCTCTTGCAAAACTTGTTCAAATCAATTTCCTGGAAAGAGACTCTATCAGTGATTTTTTCGGCTTCCCTTTGTAAATCGTGACTGCAACACCATGTGACATCCACAAACTGATCAAAGAAAAAGGGATGTAGATAAAAAAAAGAATAATTTTACCAAACTTAAATTTCATTAATTCCGAAAATGGTACACTGTAGCTATTCCTCGGTAATTACGTTTTCATTAATATTTTTTACCAAAATATAAACATATATAAAATATTTTTTTATATAGAAAATACCTTTTTTTTTTACATATATATTTATTCTTTTACCTTAAAAAAATGTCCAACTAAATATCAGAATGTAAACTAGATTAGTTATTAGAATCCATTCAATTAAATTTCCTGTTTTAGGAGTTGGTTGAGTCTTCCATGTAAATCAGTTTTCTTTTACTGTATATGTTACTCCCCTTGATTCATGAAAATATAGCAGCTCTCACAAGACCATTCATATGGTATCAAGCATCTCTCTATTCTCCTCCATAATATAATATATATATATAAGCTCTTTCTTTTCCCTTCTTTCATCTTACTGTCAACAACAGACTGGCCACTCCAATCACCTCTTCATTGGCCTCCCTCTAGCCCTCAAAACCTATGGTTCCTCTCATCACAATAAACATATCCACACCCTGTCCTCCCAGCACCATCACGGCAAACGACACCACCACAGCAAATCCATCTCACAAACTATGGATTCGCCAGGATCAACTACTGCTAAATGCCTTGATTGGCTCTCTCTCTCTCCTACCATCATACCCTTCATTGCACGAGCAGGAACTGCTAAAGAAGCCTGGACCATACTTGCTGACACATATGCCAAACCCTCTCGTGGTCGCATCAAACAGGTCAAAAATCAACTCAAGAATCCAACAAAAGACACTCAAAACATAACTGAGTATCTTCACTTTGTCAAAGTCCGTGCTGATGAACTGGCCATACTAGGTGCACCACTGGATTCTGAAGATCTCACAGACAAGATATTGGATGGCCTAGGAGATGACTACAAAGAACTTGTCCGTGCGGTACAAGCTCGTGACACATCCATTTCCTTTGATGAGCTTCACGAGAAGCTTCTCTCTTTTGAAGCCTCTACATTAGCAACCACGAGTTCAGAAACACCTATCCCTATTACCGCCAATCCGACACAAAAGACCAACCATACATGGCGTACAAACAAATCTAACATCAATTGGCGTCCCTCTTCTCCATCACCTGCTGATAACTTGAATTGGCGCCCACCAGCTGTCACCACTGGCCGTTCTCCCATGCTCTCAGACTCACGCTCCCAATATCGCAGCAATCGCCCTCCATCCCGACCATATCAAGGATTCTGTCAAATATGTGGCATTCAAGGACACACAGCTAAGAAATGTCCTTCCTTTCAGGTGATTCCAATTCAGTCCTCCACCATTGTGCCCTCACCATCACATAACTCACCAGCTCCTTGGCAGCCCCGAGTCAACTTTGCTACCAACAACACATCCCCCAATCCAACCTGGTTACTTGACAGTGGCGCATCTCACCATGTCACAGCAGATTTAAATAATCTATCTCTCCACTCTCCTTACAATGGATCTGATGATGTTATGATCGGAGATGGTACAGGTCTCTCTATCACACACACTGGCTCTACCACTCTTTCCTCTCCCAACTCAACTTTTGCATTGTCTAATGTTCTTTGTGTCCCAACCATGAAGAAAAATTTAATTTCCATTTCTCAGTTTTGTATCACTAACAATGCATCAATTGAATTCTTACCATCTTCCTTTTATGTGAAGGATCTTCACTCGGGGGCAATTCTATTCCAGGGCAGTACCAAGGATGGAGTGTATGAATGGCCGGTTCCCACACCTGTGTTTACCCCGATTTTAGCCTTCTCTACTGCCAAGACAACATCCACCAACTGGCATCATCGTTTAGGACATCCAGCTTTTCCCATCTTAAAGCATATTCTATCTAGTTATCATTTAGAATCATCTTCACCTATGATAAAAGATTTCTCATGTAATGCATGCCTTTGTAATAAAAGTCATAAGTTATCTTTTTCGACTTCATCACTTGTGTCTACACACCCTCTTCAAATTATATTTTCTGATGTATGGACTTCTCCAATTCTGTCTTCTAATGGCTTCAAATACTATGTCATCTTTGTCGATCACTTTACCAAATACATCTGGTTTTATCCACTCAAAAGAAAATCAGATGTTCAAGAAGTATTTAAGCGCTACAAAACCATTGTTGAAAATTACTTTCAATGCAAAATCATCACTCTTTATTCTGACAATGGGGGAGAATATCTGGGCCTCAAAGATTTCCTTTCTAAAGCTGGTGTCACTCATCTAACCACTCCACCTCATACACCCGAACACAATGGTTACTCTGAAAGAAGACACCGTCACATTGTAGAAACGGGACTCACCCTACTCTCACATGCCTCTTTACCTCTAACCTTTTGGTCTCATGCATTTAGTACTGCAGTCTACTTAATTAATAGAATGCCTACCGCTACTCTCAACCTCTCCACTCCCTTTCAATTAATTTTCAAAACCACACCAAACTATTCTAAGCTCAAGATTTTCGGGTGCTTATGTTATCCATGGCTTCGCCCTTATTCGTCCCATAAACTAGACCCAAAATCCAAACCCTGTGTCTTTCTTGGTTACTCATTATCTCAAAGTGCATATCTCTGTTTTGAACCATCCACCTCTAAAACCTATGTCTCTTGCCATGTTCAATTTGTAGAATCTATATTTCCTTACACAACTCTCAACAATCAACTACCCCGTCCTACTTCCACTACAGCTGCAACATGGCTTCCACCAGTCATCACAGTTCCCATCCCTCTTCCAATTCAGCGGCATTCACACACTCCAGAAGTACATGCTCCAGATTTGCCTCCTGTTGCTGATCCCTCTTCAACCTCGCCACCACCATCCCAACCAACAGAACTTCCAACACAGCACCCCCCTACTTCACAACCTATCTCTACACCACCTCCTCGCCATCCAATGACTACCCGAGCCAAAAACCATATTACCAAACCAATTCAAAAACTAAACCTTCACACTCACTTAGCATCTTCACCTAGCCCTGAACCCTCATCCGTTACTCAAGCCCTCAAAGACCCAAATTGGCGCAAAGCTATGTCTGAAGAGTATAATGCTCTTGTTCGCAATGGGACATGGGAATTGGTTTCTCCCGATGGCATCACTAATCTTGTAGGTTGTAAGTGGATATTTCGCATTAAAAGAAATTCTGATGGTTCTATTGACAGGCATAAAGCTCACCTTGTAGCCAAAGGCTTTCATCAAAGACCAGGTGTGGATTATCTTGAGACATTCAGTCCAGTTATTAAGCCAACTACCGTGAGAATTGTGCTTAGTATTGCTGTAAGTAATGGTTGGTCCCTTCACCAATTGGATGTCAACAATGCCTTTCTCCAAGGCAATTTATCAGAAACAGTGTATATGGCTCAGCCTCCTGGCTTCATTGACTCTGATCATCCCACTTATGTGTGTAAACTTCACAAAGCAATTTACGGCCTCAAACAAGCTCCTCGGGCATGGTATCATGAGTTGCGCAAATTCCTTGTGGATTCCGGATTTAAGAATTCTCATTCTGACACCTCTTTGTTTGTTCTAAACATTGGCCCCAAATTGATCTACTTGCTGGTCTATGTTGATGATATTATAATAACTGGTAATAGTGAAGAACTTTTATCCCAGGTTGTTGATTCTCTAGCTCAGCGTTTTTCTCTCAAGGATCTGGGCACTCTTTCGTATTTTCTTGGTGTTGAAGTTGTTCCTCATCGACATGGTATTCTACTTTCACAACGGCGATATATCAAGGATCTACTTACTCGAACTCATATGCAAGATGTTAAACCGGTCCTAACTCCTTTACCAACCAATTCAACATCACTTACATTATCATCAGGATCACCTCTCTTTGATCCATCTGAATACAGAACAGTAGTAGGAAGTCTTCAATTCTTGTCTCTCACTCGTCCGAAAATTTCCTTTGCGGTTAACAAAATGTCTCAGTTTATGCATCAACCTACAGATGAACATTGGAATTTTGTTAAAAGAATTTTGCATTATCTCTGTGGCACTTTGAATGATGGGCTTCTTCTTCACCGAAACTCACCACTATCACTTCATGCCTTCTCCGACTCATTACATGCTTTTTCAGATGCAGACTGGGCAGGTAACAAAGATGACTACTCTTCCACTGGTGCTTACCTTGTTTATCTTGGCCGCAATCTCATTTCCTGGAGCTCTAGAAAGCAAAAAACAATTGCACGCTCTTCCACTGAGGTCGAATATCGCTCAGTTGCTGTCACTGCTGCTGAACTATGCTGGGTTCGTTCTTTGCTATCTGAACTCTGTATAAATCTCATCAATCCACCAGTGGTCTACTGCGATAATGTTGGTGCAACACAGTTGAGCTCCAATCCAGTCTTTCATTCTCGAATGAAGCATGTGGCTGTTGATTACCACTTTCTTCGCGATCAAGTTCAGTCTGGTGCTCTTCGTGTGGCCCATGTTTCTTCTACTGACCAGCTTGCTGATCTCCTTACCAAACCTCTACCTCGTTCCCAATTTCAGACTTTACGAGACAAGATTGGCCTCTCTACACGTGGCCTATCTTGAGGGGGCATATCAGAATGTAAACTAGATTAGTTATTAGAGTCCAATTCAAATTCAAATTTCCTTGTATTTAGGAGTTGGTTGAGTCTTCCTTGAGACTAGGAGTCTTCCTTGTATGTAGGAGTGATTCAGTTTTCTTTTACTGTATATGTACTCCCCTTTGATTCATGAAAATACAGTAGCTCTTCACAATTGAATTTCATTACATTACTAAAAAGATTCACTCTCTTTCGGTAATCCAACAATAATATGTATATATAATTTTTTTTTTTACCGAAATCAATTTTATTTTCGTAATTTCAGTCAAAAAATAAAAAAGGGCATTTTCGGTAAAAAAAAATACATTTTACTGTTTTTACCGTTTTGGTAAAAAAAATTAATTCCGAAAACGGTAAATTTACCGTTTTCGGAATTAATTGCTACAGTGTGCCGTTTTCGGAATTAATCGAAATGTTGTGCATGTTTTGGTAAATCTGCCTAAAAAAAAATTAAGAACTTTCACAAGAACAACTAAAAAAAATAGTTTTTACCATTGGATGATCTATTTTCAAAGCCTTGGATGAAGCTAAAATAGGTTTTTTCTTTTACTATTTCTAAACTTGATCTTCAACATTGTGAAAAAAATGAAATGGCAGAGATAACCCAATCACATAAAACATAAGGATTTACGTGATTCGGCAGTCACTACCTATGTCCAAGGAACAAAATAAGAACAATCACTATTTTCTCATAAGTTTTACAGCCCTAAAGATCTCAATTTATATACCCGAGAGTTACCAAACATGTAAAACTCTCCAAAACAAAAAACCCCTAAAAAATAAAAAACCATTAAAAAAATATTACATGATTGTCCATTTCGTACCCCTTGAAAATTTTGGGCCTGGGGGCTCTGCCCCGCACCCCTATAGCTCTACGTAGTACAACGGAATACAAGACATTTACACGACAACCATGAAAACTAGATGGCTGTAATGTTGTTTGGCCAACGCCATGGGCCCATCAATCCTTAGTAAGATTCCAAGTCTTTCTAATATAGTCACGTCATACTAGCCTAAGAGCATCTCCAACCAATTTTCAAAACACCAAATATAGAGAGGGAGATCTCCAACCGTTCTTCATTTTTAAGACATCTCCTCTATATCACTATTCCCGTTAATCAAATATAGAGGGGGAGAGAAATTTTGAAGGGCCTATTTAAATCACTATTCACCTTTTCTAAATACCTATTTTGTCATCATTGCTTTTCATAAATATCATTTTTTTTTGCCTTATCTTTTCATAGAAACATGTTTTAAATACCATTTTTGTCTCCTACTTATTTTAAATTCCTTTCATTCCATATTTTAAAAATCAAACCAAACCGGTCGTTTGACCAAAATCTATAATAAAATAAGTTTGATTAATGAACCACCAATTGTTTTTATTTTATTTTACTTTTTTTTAGTGAAAGAATAATGGTCTAGAGAATGAATAGTGATTGAAAGAAGGGTTAATTTAAATTTAAAGTGGTTTGGAGGGGACCTAAATCTTCAAATTTGAAGAAGATGCCATTTTAATGGAAAAATTTAAAGACACGGGGTGGAAATACTCCTAACTTTTGTTTCCTAATCCACAAAAAAAAAAAAAAAAAAAAAAAAAATTGAGTCGTGATTATCTGATGTTCTCTGACATGACATGGGATTACCATAGAAAATACTCGACAAAACCCCATTGTTGCATTTTTATTACAAAAATTATCATTCAAAACAAATTTATCAAATAAAAAATACTCAAGTGCAATGGATAGAAATAAGAGAGATTTACCCGACAAACCCCATTGTTACATTTTTATTACAAAAACTCCCTTTGAGTTCTAACAACTCCAAGGGCAACTCACTTTATGAAGTTTGTTACCCACCAAGCCTCACTTTATCAAGTTCATTATCGAGCAAACCTTAGAGTGGGGATTCACGTCGTAAAATTCAAATATATGCACTTAATTTGTTACTAAATATACCTTAAGAGTGAATTCCAACCGCATCAATTTATTGTATCCAAAAACATGATATGATGCCATAGGATCATAAAGGACAAAATTCTATGATTTTAAAAAAAAAAATTTAATTTTTGTTTTTTTAAATTTTCACTATTTAATTTTAGTTTTTAATTTGAAAGTTCAGTAGTCATTCATTTTCAACACCTACAACCAACTTAAAATGATTTTTTGTTTTAAAAATTTTTCTTTTGAATCTGAGTTTTTCCATGAAATCTAAAAGTCTTTGTCGTTGGATTGCTAATTTGATAATCCATGTGAGTCCAATGAACTTAGGAAGATTTAAAATATTACTAAATCAGTCATGGTAGTATAATTTTAAAAGTAAGAATTGATCGAGTAATAAACTTGATAAAGTAAGGGAGTTTTTTTAATAAAATTGGAATTAGCACAATAATCACCAGCCGAGATGCCTTTTATGTGGAGTCACCAATGGAATGAAATTTTTGGGATAAGTGCTGGCACGCACATAACTGTAAAAGTTTTTCCTCGAGATGTGAGTAAAATCATCTACGATAACGTGCACGCAGTCACGTCAAAATGTCATTTTTCCCACCGAAAAACGTCACCACAGCACGACTCATTATAAAATTGGAAATGTGAGCCACGTGCCAACTAGAGAACTCCACGTGGCAACAAAAAGTCATAACTTTGGAAAAGCTATAATTGCGCCTACCGGACGATGCGAAGCAAACAGAAATAAGTCACACATTTCCACGATTTTTTTTTAATATTTAAATTCTTCAAATTTAATGATTAATGGATTATGTCAATTGAATCAAAGAATTTATTATGAGTAGTGTAATTTATCCCACAGCTATAGAGTATGATAATAATTCTATCTTTCTCACTCAAAATCTTATTTTCTTCCACGTTAAAATCTTAAAGAACAAATTAGGATTTTATTTTATAAGAATTTTAGAGAGGTTGAAGACGAGGGATTTTAGTAAGAAATGCAACCAAAAAATCAGTTGTACGAGACTCAAATAATTACCGGATCCAACCTTTGTTAGTATAAAATCACAACAGATCTGCTAAATGTCTGATCAATACGTGAATAATCAGTTTGATTGGTGATCTATCATCGTTCAAATTTAAGTATTTATCATAATTATTTCTAGAAGATTTCACTATTTTTCACTTCTCAGATCTTACTTCTTTAACTAAACAAATTAAGCTAAATTTTAGTATAAAGGTTAATCTAGAGAGAAGGAATTTTTATTTTTATTTTTATTTTTAAAGATTCGATATCAAATTTTGTGTCAAACTGTAGAAATTCTTCTGTTTTGAACTTGTAATTTTGTGCCGCTTCGCATCTAAAAGGGAATCAAACAAGGATGAAATCTAGTTGTAAAGAGGGCCTGAGATTCGTACCGCTATAAGTCCTTTGATGATTTCATCTGTATAGTATTCGTGTTCTGCTTCCTGCAGAGACAGTAGACCATCCGTAATCGTCCTCGTCTTCTCCTTCTTCTTCTCTTCTCCATCTTTTACAGCAGAAAAAGAAAAATCGGTCTTCTTGCTTCGACGCTCCTCGATCAGAGACTGCAAGAACCCATCCCTAGTTCTCTTCAAAATTACCATTTTTTTCTCCAACCCTAGAAAACTAAATAATTTCAAAATCGGAAAGAAATCCGCTAAGTTCATCGACATATTGGGAATGAATGTTTCCTTCAGAAATTCCTTCAATCTCTTCTTCTCTTCTATTTCAAATTCGGTCTTTGTCTCCTCTCCAAAACACCGTTTTCCTGCAACCCACCGCATCATCACATTGATGGTCAGCTCAAAAAATGTTGATTTCA
The DNA here is from genome assembly GCF_017979445.1 of Akebia trifoliata. Classification (NCBI taxonomy): domain Eukaryota; kingdom Viridiplantae; phylum Streptophyta; class Magnoliopsida; order Ranunculales; family Lardizabalaceae; genus Akebia; species Akebia trifoliata. Next base: position 7,544,425 of record NC_141376.1, read on the forward strand.
GATCTAATTTCTGGAATCCTTCGTTAGAAGACGAATCTCGATACAGTTTCTTGACCAAACACTTGATCTCTTCGTTACGGAAGGAAGAGGACATGAGGAGACGATTCGAGGAGAAGATTTCAGTGGCAGTGATGCGGCGGAGGGTACGCCAGTGCTGACCGTAAGGGGCCCAAGCGAGAGTGGTATAGTTGTAGCCAAGGTGTTCTCCTGCAAGACAGTGAGGACGATCTGCGAAGATAATATCGTTCTTGGTGAAACATTCTTGTACGGCTGATGGGGATGAGATGATGAGTACAGGGCGGAAGCCGAAGCTGAGGTGTACGATTGGACCGTACTGGTTTGAGATAGATTGTAAGGTTCGGTGTAGAGGTTTCTTGAGGAGGTGGAGGTGGCCTAGTATTGGAAGAGAGAGTGGACTCGGAGGTAGATTTCGCTTCACTTTGAAAAGATGTTTGCAGATGAGGAGAAAGGATAACAGGATCAAACCAACGTAATGGAAGATCTCCATTGAGAGAGAGAGAGAGAGAGAGAGAGAGCTCACCTAGTTCCCGAGGCTGGGAACGATCCTCCTCTTCACTCTTCGCAGAGAGCAGCTATTCGTTCCTTTTACTCATTACATCCCAAATAAAAAATAAAAAAAAAAGGTTAAATTACCATTTCGTTCACTAAAACATGGCAAAATTCCGATTCTGGTACACTGATTATTTTAATTCCAGAACATGTTTTCTAACTATTTCATCACTTTTATAATCAGCGATCTGACTGATAAAATACCAGCGAACTCATAGTATACACAAAGTGAGCTTCAAAGCTCAAATCAGATTTACTCCTCAATAGACTTACGTGTACCTCCTCTTGCAAATACTCCCTCAATTAAATCAATTTCAAATTAGAATTATTATGTACCTTCTTTATGTTGAGAGATTTTATTTATAGATTTTTGAAAATTCTTATTTAATTACTTATATTCTTGGTCATAGTGCAGACATTACATGTATGTAAGGGAGAAGCTAGGGGATGCGAGAGAGGGAAGTTGTCCCACCTAGGGGTTCAACATGGTTCGGTTCAATTCAATTTGAGGTCAAATTGGAATCGATTCAACATAGATTAGTTCCATTAAATAAGAACCAGAACCAAATTAAATTCCATTGGAACCAAACCAATCCAAACCAAATTAAGTCGGTTTGGATTCACGGATTACAAATATTTTATAAATTGTGAGTAATATTTTTAATGAAAAGATAAACATAAAATTTCATATGATAAATCATAAATCTATCCATTAAAAAATCATTAATTTATCCATAAAAGATCACTAATTTATATATTAACTCTTAAAATAATTTATAATAATTATATATACATATATATTTATTTTTTGTATAGGGGTTCGGTTCTCAATTTGATTCGATTCTATACAAACACTCAAATACTTGTCACCCAATATGTAGAATTAAAAAAAAAACATTTTTGATGCAGTCGGAGTTGATCACACAGACATTGAATAAAATTCAATCCGTCTGTCCCAATAATAATTTTTTTGTTAACCCCCACTTGCTGCATTTGCTACCCACGGAATAACAAAGATAACAAAGGCCCCCAGTCCTGGAAATACAAACTCATCTACACAAATTTGTTTCTCAAAGTTGAGAGAGAATGTTCACCATGGTTTGACAAGGCCTATACATGGCCTCCAGGGACTTAGCTTTGGGCATTGTAGTCCCAGACCCTTCAGTCATGTCCACCTCCTCTTCTCCAACCCTTTTCCACTCAAAACACTGAATCAATGTGCCCAAAACCAACGCCACCAGCCTCATCCCCAAACTCGCTCCGGGACATCCTCTTCTTCCCAATCCAAATGGGATAAATCTGAACCCTTCCCTTTCTCCATCTATGCCTTCCCCTTCAAACCTCTCAGGCTTGAAAATTATTAGGCTCCATCCACACCGTGGGATCCCTATGAATGGCCCAAGCATTCACCAACAGCATTGTTTCCACGTGGGATTGAATAATCCACCCACACTACAATCTATCTGATGAAGCATGGGGTACTAGAAGTGGGCCTGCAGGAAACAATCGAAGCGTCTCGTTTTATTATACAGTGAAGAGGGAGCTTAGAAAGATCAGACTCATCTAGGATACGGCCGTGTTCTACGTGAGAGTTGATCTCGGTTCTTGCCTTCTCCACCACCTCTGGATGGTTTAGCAAAAGTGACATTGCCCATTCCATAGTTACAGCTGATGTGTCAGTTCCAGCCGTGAACATGATCTGCATAAGAAAGGAAAAGTAGTTAGCTCATACTTCAGTGAGTAGGTTAGAAAAGCTTTAGTTAGCTCTCCAGCAGCATGATTCCCAATCTCAGTTTTTTGTCTTATTCACAAACAATTCCGAGATGACTCTTTAGTCATCTTAATTATCATGGACAAGATGGGAGCTTTTTCCCAGATCTCTAAACTTGAAAGAAGAAGAAAATCAGTTATCAAGTGATGGCATCTCTTCTCGTTCATGAACAATATCTAGATGAATCGGGCGAGTCATCTTGGCTCTGAGGATTTGTGAAACCATGTCCAGCACTAGCAATTAAAGTTTGATCAGCATCTATAAAATTTCCATGCACATTCTTCCAGGCCAAATTACAATGTTAATATTCAGCCAACCCATTAGTGAACCTGCACAAGAATCAGTCTTGTGTGGAATAAAAATGGAAACTATGAACAAATAATTGAACTTCAAGTTCAAACTAGATTTCCCTCTTGATGGACATACATGTCTCCTCTTGCAAATACTTGTACAATCAAATCAATTTCAACTTGGAAAGAGACTATCGGTGATATCTTTTCAGACAAAACTTCCCTTCGTAAGGTAAATTTTGTGACTGCAACACCATGTGACATCCAACAAACTGATCAAATGAAAAGGGAATGTAGATAAAAAAAAAATTAAGAACTTTCACAAGAACAACTAAAAAAAACAGTTTTTACCATTGGATGATCTATTTTCAAAGCCTTGGATCAAGCTAAAATAGGTTTTTTTTTTTTGTTTTGACTATTTCTAAACTTGATTTTTAACATTGTGAAAAAAACGAAATGGCAAAGATAACTCAATCGCACAAAACATAAGAATTTACGTGGTTCGGTAGTCACTACCTATGTCCAAGGAACAAAATAAGAATAATCACTATTTTCTCATAAGTTTTACAGTCCTAGAGATCTCAATTTATATACCCGAGAATTACCAAACATGTAAAACTCCCCAAAACAAAAACCCCTAAAAAATAAAAAAACCATTAAGAAAATATTACAAGATTGCCCATTTTGTACCCCTTGAAAATTTTGGTCCTAGGGGCTCCGCCCCTACACCCCTACAGCTCCGCGTAGCACAACGGAATACAAGACATTTACACAACAACCATGAAATCCAGATGGCTGTAATGTTGTTTGGCCAACGCCATGGGCCCATCAATCCTTAGTAAGATTCCAAGTCTTTCTAATATATTCAAGTCACACTAGCCTAAGAGCATCTCCAACCAATCTTCAAAACACCAAATATCGAGAAGGAGATCTCCAACCGATCTTCATTTTTAAGACATCCCCGCTATATCACTATTCCCGTTAATCAAATATAGAGGGGGAGAGAAATTTTGAAGGGACTCTTTAAATCACTATTCACCTTTTCTAAATACCTATTTTGTCATCATTGCTTTTCATAAATATCATTTTTTTGCCTTATCTTTTCATAGAAACATGTTTTAATACCATTTTTATCCCCTACTTATTTTAAATTCCTTTGATTCCATATTTTAAAAATCAGACCAAGCTGGTCATTTGATTAATGAACCACCAATTGTTTTTATTTTATTTTACTTTTTTTTAGTGAAAGAATAATGGTCTAGAGAATGAATAGTGATTTAAAGAGGGGGTTAGTTTAAGTTTAAAGTGGTTTGGAGGGGACCTAAATCTTCAAATTTGAAAAGATGCCATTTAATGGAAAAATTTAAAGACACGGGGCGGAAATACTCCTAACTTTTGTTTCCCTAATCCACAAAAAAAAAAAAAAAAATGAGTCGTGATTTTCTGATGCTCCCTGACATGACATGGGATTACCATAGATATTTTTCCCTTGGGATACACAACTCTACATCCCCATAAATATATGTAGTTGTGCATCCCAAGGAAAAAGATCTATGGGTTCTAGCACATGCCAAGTTAAGGGGCGTATGTCGGGGGGGGGGGGTTCAGAAAATCATCATTCAAAACAAATTTATCAAATAAAATATACTCAAGTGCAATGCATAGAAATAAGAGAGATTTACCCGACAAACCCCACTATTGCATTTTTATTACAAAAACTCTCTTCGAGTTCTAACAACTCCAAGAGCAACTCACTTTATGAAGTTTGTTACCCACCAAGCCTCACTTTATCAAGTTCGTTATCGAGCAAACCCTAGAGTGGTGATCCACGTCAAAAATTTCAATTATATGCACTTAATTTGTTACTAAACATACCTAAGAGTGAATTCCAACCACATCAATTTATTGTATCCAAAAACATGATCTAATGCCACAGGGTATAAAATACAAAATTCTATGATTTAAATAAAATAAGAAAAAAAAAATTAATTTTCACTATTTAATTTTTAATTTTTAATTTGAGAGTTCGGTAGCAATTCATTTTCAACACCTACGACCAACCTAAAAAGATTTTTGGTTTTAAAAACTTTTCTTTGAATCTTAGTTTTTCCATAAAATCTAGAAGTCTATGTCGCTGGATTGCTAATTTGATCATCCATGTGAGTCCAATGAACTTAGGAAGATTTAAAATATTATTAAATCAGTCATAGTAACATGATTTTTAAAGTAAGGTTTTTTCAAGTAACAAACTTGATAAAATAAGGAAATTTCTGCAATAAAATTGCAAGAGATAGGTCTGCATGATAAATCTCTCTAGAAATAAAACTAGATTGGAATTAGTACAATAATCACCAACCAAGATGCTTTTTATCTGAAGTCACCAAAAGTTATGGAATGACATTTTTGGGATAACAAACTTGACATTTTGAAGGGGTGGCACGCACATAACTGTAAAAATTTTTCCTCGAGATGTCAGCAAATTCATCTACGGTAATGTGCACGCAATCACGTCAAAATGTCATATTTCTCACCGAAAAACGTCACCCCAGCACGACTCATTATAAAATTGGAAATGTGAGCCACGTGCCAATTACAGAACTCCACGTGGCAACAAAGTCAAAACTTTGGAAAAGCCATGATTGCACCTACAGGATGATGCGAAGCAAACAGAAATAAGTCCCACATTTCCACGATTTTTTTTTTTTAATATTTAAATTCTTCAAATTTAATGATTAATGAAATATGTCAATTGAATCAAAGAATTTATTAATGATTAGTGTAATTTATCCCACAGCTATAGAGTATGATAATAATTTTATCTTTCTCACTCAAAATCTTATTTTCTTCCACATTAAAATCTCAAAGAATAAATTAGGATTTTATTTTATAAGAATTTTAGGGAAGTTGAAGACGAGGGATTTTAGTAAGAAATGCAACTAAAAAATCAGTTGTACGCGACTCAAATAATTACCAGATCCAACCTTTGTTAGTATAAAATCACAACAGATCTGCTAAATGTCTAATAAAAAAATTGTGCATTACGTGAATAATCAGTTTGATTGGTGATCTATCATCGTTCAATTTAAGTATTTATCATAATTATTTCTAGAAGATTTCACTATTTTTCACTTCTCAGATCTAACTTCTTTAACTAAACAAATTAAGCTAAATTTTAGAATAAAGGTTAATCTAGAGAGAAGGAATCTTTTTTTTTTATTATTTTATTTTAAAAATTAGATATCAAATTTTGCCTCAAACTGTAGAAATTATTCTGTTTTGAACTTGTAATTTTGTGGATGAAGTCCAGTTGTAAATAGGGCCTGAGATTCGTACCGCTATAAGTCCTTTGATGATTTCATCTGTATAGTATTCGTGTTCTGCTTCCTGCAGAGACAGTAGACCATCCGTAATCGTTCTCGTCTTCTTCTTCTTCTCTTCTCCATCTTTTACAGCAGAAAAAGAAAAATCGGTCTTCTTGCTTCGACGCTCCTCGATCAGAGACTGCAAGAACCCATCCCTAGTTCTCTTCAAAATTACCACTTTTTTCTCCAACCCTAGAAAACTAAATAATTTCAAAATCGGAAAGAAATCCGCTAAGTTCATCGACATATTGGGAATGAATGTTTCCTTCAGAAATTCCTTCAATCTCTTCTTCTCTTCTATTTCAAATTCGGTCTTTGTCTCCTCTCCAAAACACCGTCTTCCTGCAACCCACCGCATCATCACATTGATGGTCAGCTCAAAAAATGTTGATTTCAGATCTAATTTCTGGAATCCTTCGTTAGAAGACGAATCTCGATACAGTTTCTTTACCAAACACTTGATCTCTTCGTTACGGAAGGAAGAGGACATGAGGAGACGATTCGAGGAGAAGATTTCAGTGGCAGTGATGCGGCGGAGGGTACGCCAGTGCTGACCGTAAGGGGCCCAAGCGAGAGTGGTATAGTTGTAGCCAAGGTGTTCTCCTGCAAGACAGTGAGGACGATCTGCGAAGATAATATCGTTCTTGGTGAAACATTCTTGTACGGCTGATGGGGATGAGATGATGAGTACAGGGCGGAAGCCGAAGCTGAGGTGTACGATGGACCGTACTGGTTTGAGATAGATTGTAAGGTTCGGTGTAGAGGTTTCTTGAGGAGGTGGAGGTGGCCTAGTATTGGAAGAGAGAGTGGACTCGGAGGTAGATTTCGCTTCACTTTGAAAAGATGTTTGCAGATGAGGAGAAAGGATAACAGGATCAAACCAAAGTAATGGAAGATCTCCATTGAGAGAGAGAGAGTGAGAGCTCACCTAGTTCCCGAGGCTGGGAACGATCCTCCTATGTTCTCTTCACTCTTCGCAGAGAGCAGCTATTAGTTCCTTTTTACTCATTACATCCCAAATAAAAAATAAAAAAAGGTTAAATTACCATTTCGTGCACTAAAACATGGCAAAATTCCGATTCTGGTACACTGATTATTTTAATTCCAGAACATGTTTTCTAACTATTTCATCACTTTTATAATCAGCGATCTGACTGATAAAATACCAGCGAACTCATAGTATACACAAAGTGAGCTTCAAGCTCAAATCAGATTTACTCCTCAATAGACTTACGTGTACCTCCTCTTGCAAATACTCCGACAATTAAATCAATTTCAAATTAGAATTATTATGTACTTTCTTTATGTTGAGAGATTTTATTTATAGATTTTTGAAAATTCTTATTTAATTACTTATATTCTTGGTCATAGTGCAGACATTACATGTATGTAAGGGAGATGTAAGGGAGAAGCTAGGGGATGCGAGAGAGGGAAGTTGCCCCACCTAGGGGTTCAACATGGTCAGTTCAATTCAATTTAAGGTCAAATTGGAATCGAATCAACATAGATTAGTTCCATTAAATAAGAACCAGAACCAAATTAAATTCCATTGGAACCAAACCAATCCAAACCAAATTAAAGTCGGTTTAGATTCACGGATTACAAATATTTTATAAATTGTGAGTAATATTTTTTAATGAAAAGATAAACATAAAATTTCATATGATAAATCATAAATCTATCCATAAAAAAATCATTAATTTATCCATAAAAGATCACTAATTTATATATTAACTCTTAAAATAATTTATAATAATTATTATATACATATATATTTATTTTTTGTATAGGGGTTCGGTTTTCGATATGATTCGATTCTATACAAACTTGATCCGAGAATCAAACCAAATTGATTGATTCTTCATTTTCGTAATTCAGAATCGAATCGCAACTTATTCTAAATCAAATCAAACCACCCCAAAACTATCGATTTGATTCAACTCTCGATTTAAATGAGATCAAGTTGCACCCCTAGTCCCACCTCAACTTTTTGGGTAACTTAAATACCTCTTGAGTTTATGTGAGTAATTGAGATATCCTCCTATTTTCAAACTATTGCCCTTTTGAACTAGTTTACCTCTCCCACTCAAATTTTGACACCTCTACTGTGAAAATACCCTTATAATTTTCAAATGATGACATGCCCTTTTCGACGGAGTTGCCCCTCTCTCCCCCAAATATTGGACATTCTTGTGCATTTTGATAATATCATCCTCTTATATTTTCAGACAAATGACTCGCTCCCTTTGGCCCATTATAACAAAGGATCAACTTTTCCTAATTATTTGGTGGAGTTTCAATTTGGTTAATTTGGATAACTTAGTTTTAAAAATGGAGTAAGTTTTAAGGAGTTTACAAATTTCAATGATGGTCAAATCTCATTGGTTTTCTCCCCCAAACCAGTGGTAGTCAAACTCTTTCAACCTTACAGTTAACCATAGTTCCCCCCTCCATGTTAGGGGTGTCAATGGTACCTATTTAACCGGTTTTGGATCGGAAACAAAAACGATTATGGATCCCTATTTTCAATACTAAATTAGAGTCTAGTCTAAAAAAAATCAAATCGAATAGGAATCAAAATCAATTGGTTTTACTTGACGAATACCCACAGGTACTTGAAATCGGTTTATTTTACCTTTTTATTTCATATTATAAATATGTAGACACGCTAATTTTTCTGGACCAAGTCCAAGAGCTCTTAAAATCCAGCAAAGTTAAGTATAATTCAAACATCTTCAATTTTATCAGGCGGGATCCACCTCATTAAGAGAGAATTTGTAAAGTTGAAAAAGTTAGGTTTAAAAGGGAGTTGGATTAAAATCACCAATCCGGGGATTCTTTATATGGAAAATTGTAAACCCACCACAGCTTGATTGTTGGTAATTCAACACCACAACTCTCAAGATTTCATGGTAACACTTAGATTAAAAAGAAAACATTTTTAGTCCTAATCCAAGGTTTTAAAAATGAAAGATTACCAAACTCCCAAATTTAAAATTAAGATTCAATTGTGAAAAATACATTATTTTTCTTGAAAGTTATTAAAATTTTGTGGGGGTCTTGTTAACGTGTGCTCTTAGGGCACATATTAAAGTTGAATAAATACAACTTGGGAATAAGCTTATGAAAGTATTTTTGATAAAAGCCGATTTTTTTATGGAGTATGGATACGGTGTCCCATACCTAACCAAGGGTGCCACCCCATTTTTATGACACGTGACATTTTTTAGATCCATTGACTGTATGAATATGTGGTCCAACCTTTGGTGAACCCACTTATCAAAAATCATGATGTTTGATAACTTGTGTCCACTAGATCTTATCACTTGAAAAAGAATTTAAATCTTATGATCATAAATCATTCTTAAGACAATCTTATCATCAATGGATGCACATCACCAACCAATCTGATCTTTTATGCGCAGATTCATCAATGAATCCCAAAATTCTACGTGGCATAAAAATAAGGTGCCACCTGACCTTCGTTAGGTATGGGACACCTTTATGGATCCCTACTCTTTTTTATGGGCATTTTGAGTTTTAGTACAAAATCCAATTTCGAAAGTGTATTTATTGCAAAACTTTGCACGAAAGTGTTTTCTCTCAATGGGCGGGTTTGAATTTGGGCCAAAGTTGATTAAATCGAAGGCCATTAGAGTTGGAATTCTTACCGATACAAGCCCTTTGATGATCTCGTCTCGGCCTTCATAACCCTTTTGATGATCTCGTCCGTACAGTAGACCATCAATAACCGCCCTCGTCCCGGCCTTCGTATCTTCTTCTTTTGTGGTGTACTTCGATGCTCTTCGATCAGAGACTGCAAGAACTCGTCCCTACTTCTCTGCAATCTGCATCACTAACAACTCTTTCCCCAAACCTAGAAAACTAAAACATCTCAAAACAGGAAAGAAATAGCCCAATTTCATCGACGGGTTTGGAAAGAACGTCTCTCTCTCTCTTAGAAATTACCTTTTAATCTCTCCAAAACACCGTTTTCCTGCAGCCATCTGCATCGTCACATTGATGGAGACCTCAAAAAATGTAGATTTCAGATCTACTTTCCGGATTCTTCATTCGAAGATTCTCGAAACAGTTGTTTGATCAAACACTTGATCTCCTCTTTATGGAAGCTAGAAGACATGAGGAGAACATTTCGGTTGCAGTGAAGTGGCGGAGGGTGCGCCATTGCTGACCATAAGGGGCCCACCCAAATGTTCTCCTGAAAGAAAGTTGGGACGATTTGCGAAGATAGTATCGTTCTTGATGAAGCATTCTTCTACGGCTGATGGAAATGAGACGACGAGTACAGGTTGGTAGCCGAAGCGGAGGAGTACGAATAGAGATAGATTGTAAGGTTCGATGTAGAGGTTTCTTAAGGAGATGGAGGTGGCCTAGTATTGTAACAGCGAGTGGACTCGGTGGTAGATTTCGCTTCTTTGCTTTGAAAAGTTGTTTGTAGATGAGAAGAAAGGATAAGAAGATTAGACCAACGTAATGGAAGTTTTCCATTGTGAGGGAAAGTACCCAATCTGTAAATTGGATAGAGAAATAGAAACCATTTTAATGAACTCGTCTTCGACCTCAAGCTTTTTAATCAAGAGTTTTTACGGGGGCAAACTCAAAACTCTAGTGATGATTTTTTGCTCACAGTTGTAAACTAGTTTGCCGACACGCACAGCCGTTTGAAACGTGGCAAAAATGACAAAATCAGACGAGAGGAATTTTCGTCCTTTTGACACAAAATCAAAACTGGACGAATTTTATCAACTTTATAAATAAAAATTATTTTTCACCCTTACAATTTTAATTTACAAATTCAATTAGAGTGTTGGGTAGCTGTTCATTTTTAACACCTTTGATCAAGTCGAAAAAAGGTTTTTTTTTTTTTTTAATCTGAGTGTTTTCATGAAATCTATAACCTTGTAACGTTAGATACTTAGATTGGAATGTAATAATATATGTTACTTGTGTCGCGTCAGACTATCTATTTAATAAATAAATGATTGGATTTAGATTCAAGTTTTTAACCTGATTATTCATTGACACCCTTATACACAGATGTGATATCCTTTATTTTCAATTGAGTAATCAAAATTACTTCATTTATTTATTGTGAAAATAAAAAGACTAGATTAACTAGCCTTAGAACACTTTCAGTACAAGGAAAGGGGGACCCAGTTCTATCCTTTAAAACAAAAACCCCACTTTTAGCTTATAGCTTAGCTCCGAAGACACAGGGACAGCTCCCCCTAGAATAAAGGGGGGAGGACGAACGCGAAAGCAAAAAAACTTGGGGAGATACAAGCACCAGACTGTGCAGACTCAAGAGATAACGTCCGCATCGTCTAACTAGTCTGATCTACCAGCTAGCAATAGGGCCAATGAGAAATCCCTTATTTTTCTTTTTTTTTTTTAATTTTATTTATTTTTATTTAACTGCATCATCTTCTAAAATAACACTAAAGAAATCAACGAGATTATCTTGGGAGCAAATCTTCTATAGTACTTAATTCTTGTAGTGGTACTTTTCAGCTGGTTGAGATAGCATCACATTAGTAGGAAAAAATACATCAAGCCTTAAGATTGATGGTTTAGATCAAATGTAAAAGAAAAGAAGATATTAAAATAAATAAATTAATTAATAATTAAATTAAACATGATTCAAGGCTTTGAAATTGGACGGTCATGGGAGTTCCAAAATTAAATGGGTAGATATTATTGTGCGGTTGACATGACGCTCTATCAACCGTTCAAAAGGTACTTCAGCGTACTACATGAAATAAGTACCGTAAAGGATTTGTTCCTTATTATCTCACCCCTAATCTTACTTTATTTATATTTAAAACTTATATTTTTAAAATAGAATTATTAAAAGCCAAATTGTCATATATATATTTTTTTAATGTTTGTTTGTCCCTTGAGATTGTGATTGTTTGAAAGATTAATGGAGTGACCTCACTCACTAGGGGATACACGGGGGACATCTTGACATGGTGATGCGCATGCCCATACATGCATTTTCTCTGAAATACTAGTAAAACACAATTACAGATATGCGGCCCACAATGTCAAGGTGTCTCCCGCTAAGGCTAAGGTCACTCTAGCATGACTCTTGTGGAAAATAGAAAAAAAAGTTAAAGATACACCTCAACCATGATAGACACTTTTCTTGTAAAATACTATGGGACACTAGTTATCTTTTATGCTTCATCTACAAAACAAAAAAAACTTTACCACGCCTTATTATGAGTGGTATTTTTATCTTTTCACCATAAATACTATTTTAATGATGTTGGATATTGTGTTTCCAACATTATTAGACAATATAATTATCTTTATATAGTCAATGCTCAATCTTTTAAAAAAAGATAATAGTCTTGTTATTTAAAAATTAATTCTTTTCTCAATTTTTTTCTCCCCAAATTGGAGGAAAAGAAATGTTATAATTAATAAAAACACTGAAAATTACAACTCTAGTCTTTTTTTTTTCTCTACAAACTTAAGATTTTATATTGTTAAATCAAAGATAGAAAGAAACTGAATTTCTTCTCTCTTTCTTTTCTTTTAATGAGTTTCTTTTCTCTTCATTTTTCTCAATCCAAACAAAGCATTAATCTCTAATTAGAAGAAGAAAAAAAAAAAAAAAATCATCCTTCACTGACTTCGTTGGACACTGCATTTAATAACATTTTACTGTCACGGTAGAGTACAGACGTAGATTTCTTTCCTCAAGAGACAAGTTAAAAAACCAACGATTCTCTTGCACTGCCAATGTAAGCGCAGTGTTAAGTCAGTCCAGCATTTTCCTTAGAATACCCTTGATTTTTCTCTCAAAAATCTATTACCTTAAAGCTCTTTAGATAGCCTATCGGATAAATTATTTTTAATTTATTCAATCTCATCTTCAATCCATCAATTTCAACCTCACTTTTGATTCATAACTGTTGATTTATCAATAGTATGTTTTGTTCAAGTGATTAGACTATTCATCCTCTAGATCCTGTGTTTCTTGATTTTATTAATGTTGTAGTGTTGGTACAATTGATTCTAACTAATTTTGGAAAATACTTATTTATATGACAAAAGTTACAAAATAGATTGCAGTAAAAGATAAAGGGTATTCTGTTTATCTAAATTCTCAGAAAAGATATAAATGCAGGAAATTTGATTAAATAGATGGATGAACAAATTATAGTCTGCTACTTCATTCACAGAAAAAATCAAAGTCCATCCGATCTTAGAAAAACCGAAAGAAAGAAATCACAAAAACAAACAGATTAAACTAGCACCCAAGAAATTGAGGTTAGTTGTGGACGGTCCAATTTAAAATCCATATATCCTAGGGTTAATATATGTATGCCAGAAATAAAAGAAAAAACCCAATTATTTCTTAAAAATCTATGGAGAATTACACCATGCTAGAAATAGAAGAAAATCCCAAAATATATCCAATTGATTTTGAAGTCTTTTATTTTACAAAATATTAATAGATTCAACCAACTAATACATATATCTCTTGATAATTAATATTAGGAGGTGGGAGATTTTTACACCATTTGCCAACCCGATTCACCCGGCTTGGACCAGCATTGTACCAAAATACATCTTATTTTTAAGAATAATGATTTTTTGACGCCCCCCCTAGTCCCCCATCACAGAATCATAGATCATTTACCTCGGGATATGCATAATCATAAGTATTTTCTTGTGTAAATGATCTACAGTTCTATGATGAGGGCGTCAGATTATCACGACTCTATTTTTAATACCCACTCCTCTACAAATTCATGGGGAGCAAACACAACAGAGGTGATTGGGAAATATGAATTGAATTGTGAATGTAAGTCTCTCAAGAAACTAACGAATGGAGAATCGGAGCACCCATTCGTCTGACCTAGTAAGGATTAATACGTTGCGTATCTTGGTAGTTAGGTAAATTGTTGAAAAGAGAGCTGTGATGGGACATCTGAGGGAGAAGACACTAAAGGTAGAAATTATATTGTTTTTAGAATTCCACTCTGTGATAGGGAAGAATATTGGTGGTTTGAGGATCAGAAGGTTAGAGATGACTAATCTGGCTCTCTTGGGCAAGTGGCTTTGGAGGTTCGGGGTGGAAAGGGGTAGCCTATGGAGACAAGTCATAGTGGCGAAATTTGGATCAGATGCTTTTGGGTGGGAGAGTGGGACACTTACAACCCCTCTTGGGTGTGGCTTGTGGAAAAACATTGTTAAGGTTCTTCCGCTATTCAAGGTGAGAACGAAATTCAAAGTGGGAAAAGGTGATAGGGTGCGATTCTGGGAAGATAATTGGTGTGGGACTCGATCTCTTAGGGAGGAATTCCCGTCCCTTTATTCCATTTCCTCCAAGAAAGGCTTACTAGTTGACAACTTTAGAAGAGTTGTGCATTGGGAGTGGACGTGGGATTTCGATTTTAGGAGATTTATAGCCAATACATTTTCAAACCGCTTAGATCTTGGGAGAGAGGATGAGAGAATTTGGAAGGATAGCAAGGATGGGAGGTTCACAATCAAGTCTTTATACCAATCGCTTTGTAGCTCTGAGGACCCCCTTTTCCCCCATAAAGCCATTTGGGGCCCTAAGGTTCCTACAAAGGTTGCTTTCTTTACTTGGACAGAGGCTCTTGGGAGGATTCAAACGTTTGATTTCTTAATAAGGAGAGGTGTGTGTGGGGTTAATGGTTGCTTGTTGTGCTTGAGAGCGGGAGAATCAGCGGATCACATACTAATCCATTGAAGGTTTACTTCGAAGATTTGGAAACACTTCTTAAGTTTGTTCGGGGTTTCAGCTTGCTCATTGGAAACGATCAAGGATCTCTTTGCTTCTTGGTCCTTCATTGGTGAGCAATTCTTAGGTGTGACGAGGTTTCTGTAGAGTTTCACCCCGTTTGCAATCTATTGGACCATTTGGAAAGAGCGAAATAGTCGTACTTTCCATGGGTTGGCAAAGGATTGTAAGGAAATTATTTTGTCCATTTTGGGCCTTTTCTATTGGTCAAAGGTTTCCAAGGGCTTTAGGAGTCTTCTTCAAGGACTTCATAAGCAATTGGGATAGGGTATGTAGTTTAGTTATTGAGTAGCTCTCTTTGTTTCGGTTTTTGCTGGGTTGGTCACATCGGCTGGCCTTGCTATTTTAATGAAATTCATACTTATCAAAAGAAAAATAATATTCCTTTCTGTGACATGGATCATAATAATCAAAGCCATATGCTGAACAAATCAAATCATGTTCCTCAAATCAATTATGTCTAAAATCATGTCTTTTGGGACAATATCTCAAATGTCCTACACAGATTGAAAAATCTTGACTTTAAGTACCCATAAAGTTTTTCAATCCTCAATTGTGAACTCCCATAACTATAATGCTAACAAGCCATGTAGATGTAGATACTGTTCCTAGCCTTTTAAACAAAAAAAGAAGATTAGTTCGAAGGAGAGCTAACATTGGTCTATCTTGGAGGAAGGCCAATCTCGGCCACGGTGGTTCGTCTTGTTCACTAACTATCAAGATGACTTGGGTGTATCATCTTGGTGTGGTGTTGGACAGTTTTCAAAAACCATATTGTATATACTGAACCTTTAACTTGTGTCCAAGTGATTGAAGTAAATGTAATACAGCAAACAAAAGAACTTAGCATAATTTGGTGAGGCTACATTGAAAACGAAAAAGACGGAGATGTTCTAGAACATCCAACTCAGCATAATTTATGTAATATTTGTAACATAAAGAGAGACCAAGACAACTTCAAGTCTTCAATCCATCGCACACAAGTCTCACGTAAATAACATCTACATCACCACTCTATCTATTATGCTGGAAATAATAAGAAAAACAAAATCGACAACTTCCTTTATTGGGGAATACTAACAAGCACTTGGCACGCAAAATATGGTTGTCAGTTGGTGCATATCTCCTTTAGTTTGTCTGCTGCGGATTGATCCACAGAATACTGCAAAGTGAAGAGGAAGAAGAGAGAGAAAGAGAGTGAATATGTGTGTTAGATGGAGAGTTGTGGAATTATATGTTGGTGAGAGAGAGGGAAGATGAGAAAGAAGAGAGGCCACCTTGTTGAGAACCCAAGTGGCATGAACGTAGGCCCTATTGAAGAGCTCTTCAAGGGACTGCACATCATTGGCGTCTACTTCTCTGTAGTTGACGAAGTTCTCTCTAAGGTATTTGGAGTAGTAAGGTCTAGTGTCCTTGGGCAAATGCCTCACCAGCCTCAACATCGCCCCGTATGCCCTTAACGCTCTCTCCATGTTTCTTGAATAAATTCAAGTAAAGCGTAGAATTGTTGTTCGCTCGCTCCACGTTGTGGCACGATGACTTCGTTGTTTGTGGGCGTTTGGCTCAGGGCTGTAACCTGGGCAGGTTGGAGAGTTGACCCAGGCTCAAAGTAAGTGGCAAAGCCCTCAGCCATGGTTTTAAATGTGGTCCGAATCCGAGATGACTCGTCCCATGAACGGGTCGGATAGGCAATGCGTCTCACATGTGCGAAATCTCACAAGACAAACGAGATGACTTGGATGATATATTTGAAAATCTCTTTTTAGGTCTGTAAAACTCGTTCGAGTCATCTAAGATTTTGTATATTTTAATTAAAATAATTAAATTTATTTAAAATTTAAATATTTATTATATAAATGAAATATGATTTAATGATTAAAATTCTTCTAATCTATTTGATTTTATAATAATAAAATTATAATTATTTTATATGAATAAATAATTGTAAAACGATTTTAATGATTTATCTCTCAAAACTAATTGACTCAGCTGAGACAACTCGGTCTTGTTCATGAATGAGAAGAGATATCAAAACGAGTTTTAAAACCATGCCCTTAGCCTGAGCATTGAAACTAAACTCATTAACCCAAAGTGTTGTTACAAGGGACCACTCTAAATCTCAACTCGGTCTCATTCCAAAGTGTTGGTTTACAACCTAAAATGCTAACTATGGTGCATGGACCACTCTTACTAAAGTTACATCACTTTATAGCCTATATTTCATTCTAGATTGCAGAATCTACCCCATAATGGTTTCCTGTGGAATCAAACTTGAATGGAGATGAGAAGAGTAAGATAGCTCTTAGGGATTGGTATAGGTTTTGTTAAGTTATGTCTTCTACTCTTGATTGGTGATTTTGAACTATGTATCAGGCAAATATGTTGGTCGAGCTCCCCGATGAGCTCTGGGGGGGCAGCACCCCCAGGCCAAAATATAATGGAAAAAAAAAAAAAAAAAAAAAACCATTAACCGCATCATTAGAGAGATATAGGAGGTAGATGAAGATTTTAATTTTATTCTTCGATTGGTCAATATAATAAAATTATCACTTTCGTTGTGAACATAGATCAATTCTGACCGAACCACGAATATCTTGTGTATTGTGTAATTTTTTTCTATGTTCTTATTGATTATATACTTCAATATATGATTTTGCTCTAACAGATTTTCTACAAATCGATTTTCTCGGAGAGTCTCTTCCCATCAGTGCTAATAGTTTTCAACAACTTTGAACACAAGAATTTTCCTTTGAAAAAAGGCCATCCACTCTAAGTTGGTCGGTGCCGCTGTGCACCTTCATCAAATGAAAATAAAACACAATGGCCAAACCCTGGTGATTGACAGCACAATAGTTCAAATCATTCTTTTTTTGATTTAACATACAATCTTAATAATTGGATCACTTTTATTAATGCAAAAAAATAGTAATAAAAGATAATAGAGAGAGTAAATTTTGTTATTGTATCAGTCCATTTGCACATCACGGTTTGTACGCAAAAAAATTATTGTTTAATTTTACTGTACCTCGTAAAATTTATACTAATGCCTAAATTGGTCTGAGGTTAGAAAAAAAAGACATTATCTCCTAGGGATTAGTACTTGTTTATGGGGATATGGGGAATCCTTCCATCTCAACCGTTAGTTTAATGGAAGGAAAGCTTCAAACGACATCCTTTCCTTATAAAATTGATCTATTGGCACGTTCCATAAAAAGTCAAAAAGAAGAACGACAAAGAGGAGGAAACAGTAAAAAGATATATATAGAAGAAAATGGGTGACATAAAAAACAAATGCTAGCAAGGGAAAGGTAAGGGAAGTTCTTAAATTCAAACTTAAATAATATATAACATTATGTATTTGGGGTAACTAAATATAGAACCCCACAAAAGTTACAGA
This sequence comes from Akebia trifoliata, assembly GCF_017979445.1. Taxonomy (NCBI): domain Eukaryota; kingdom Viridiplantae; phylum Streptophyta; class Magnoliopsida; order Ranunculales; family Lardizabalaceae; genus Akebia; species Akebia trifoliata. Next base: position 7,562,621 of record NC_141376.1, read on the forward strand.
AGTTGGGATGCAATTTACGAGGATAAAAGCAACCCACCCACCATCATCAACAAAACGCACAATATATCAAAAAGCTGTATCACAACAGCCATTGTGTGTATGTGTGCTCAAAGCTCAAAATCTACTTTTCATATTTTTTTTCCTTCTTTTCTATCACTATTTTCTTAATAGAAAAGATAAGAAACAGCAAAAAAAAAAAAAAATTGAAAAGCAAACAAACCCCATCACCCATAACTAGAGAGTAACAAGAGGGAAAAAGCATCAACCAGAATAAGAATCCTCAGCGATTGTGGAGAGGGTCGGAGTTGTTGGGAACTCTCCTTTTATTTGAGGAGAATACATGAAATGGGTTCTGAAGTTGTTGTTGTTGTTGTTGTTGTTGCTGTTGTTGTTTCCTCTCATTCATTCCTGTAGACTGCTCTTCGATGCCAATACTGGTTGTTTGGTTCTTCTCAGCTGAGATTAAGAGTGAGAGAAGGAGCCAAATCATTAGCTTCTGTACCACTTGAACGTGCATGGTGTCTTGTTGCAGTGCAGAGAGAGATGAAGCAAAATAGTATTATTCTTCCAATTCCAAGAAGTGAAATACAGATATTTGGGTTTTTTTTTCCTCTGTGTGTGTGTTTGTGTGAGAGATACAGAGAGGGATTTTGGATTGTGGGCACTGGGCAACAATGTAAATTGAGAAAGAATAGAAAGGTGGGCAGTGTTATTGATTACATCCTGCAAACAAGGGACACAACTCACGAGGGAATTATTCGTTTTTTATTTCCTTTTCGGTCACGAGAGAGCTTCTCTTAAAGTCTAAATAATTTTTCTTGCTTTCAGTCATTACGACCGGGGAGCATTCCCACATGCATTTCTTGGCTCTTGTGTCTTTTTTCCCCACCTATTATTAGTCTGCCCTGAAAACATTTATTTCAAAAAACCAAAAAACATCTTCTCGAGGACCATGTAAAGAAAAAGAGTTAGGCTATCCTCCCTAACTTGGTAATACCTCAATTCTCACTAAGAGTCGTTGTACCACACACATGGCAAATCCAACACCACATTTATTTAGAATTCATGTTGTAGACAAGACTACAATAAATATTTTTCAATTTTATCCTTAGCTTTGAAAAAGGACGAGTCACTGAATTCTCAAATTTTAAATTTAAATGCAAAAGTAAAAAAATAAAAATTCCAAAAATTTTGAGACTATGTCACTGTGCTATTTAGTCATGTTTTTAGATGCCACAAAGGTGGTGCAGTCAAGAAACTATAGTGGTTATGACTTTTGTATTTTTGACACAATATTTATTGAATGATAAATGTACTAAGTGAATATTTCTTTCATTCTATCATACCCTAGTTAAGTCATGTGACTCTCTCATATTCATAGTTCTCCTCCTCTCAAATAAATCGATTTTTTGGAATAGATGATTAGTTAACATAGTGTCAGAGAGCGCTAGATTCGTCTAGGAATGGATTTGAATCTTTCTACCCTTATAGGTGATGGGGAGTGTCGAGTGTACACTTGCCTCCACTCTCAGATGTGTCTTATCCTAGTTAAGCGGACTCTCTTATATTCATTGTTCTCCCCCTCTCTAATAGATCGGTCTTTTGAAGAAATTGGTTGGTTAACAAAATGAGTCCTTTAGATCCAACAAAGATTTGTTGTTATAAATTTTATATGCTAAACTGATGAACCAATGGCATGATGCCATGTGTATTGAAAAAATAAGTAAAATTAAAGCAGTCGAAGCGTGCAGAAATTTTCTCCCCAATTTTATCACTTTTTCTATATTTTTAATACATGCGTTGTGGCATGTTTTCCATTGATTCATTAGCTTAGAAAGGAAAACATTTGACAGCCAATTGTTTTTTCCTTGGGGGGTCTAAAGGACCACATTAATAATGAAAATCTCTACTAGTCTACTACAGTAGTTGGTGGCCCTGAGAGCTGTGCATCTCCTTTTTGTCCTCTTTTCCTATGTATCCGAATCAAGTATTGCCTTGATATAATATAATTTGTCATGTAGTTTTGGGCTACTACTTTTCCTTAACCGGCATTCTAAGGTTAAACTACCTACTTTTGGCACAATTTCCACAACAATGTGGTTTCAAAGAACTTAGAGAAGCATTATGGAAGATCTTGACCTGTTAAATGGTATAGTTTGTTTTGGGGTTTTGTTTGAGCACTGTAAAGAATCTTGATAAATTCAATAAATTGGCAAAATTGAGAAGAATCATTAGATACTTGAAGAGGAAAAAACTTTGAAGCGGGCAGCCTGCTTCAAAATTTTGAAGGAACCCTCTCCGTTGGATTACATGTGGCATTTCAAATTTTGGCGGAAATGTAAGGGCACGAAATAAATTCAAAATGACACACATCACTTTGAAGTGGGCTGCCCGATTCGAAGTTGGACTCACTTGAAGGGGTCTTGTTAATGTATGCCCTAAGGACACACTTAAAGTGCAATGAATACACTTTGGAAATTGATTTTTGTATCGAAAATGCCCTTTAAAAATTACTTTTTACCTAAATATCTTTAGAGTCCAATTTTCAAAGTGTATTTATTGTACTTGGTGGAAGCATGGATAAAAATTACTGGACAATTTGTCAACCAACTGAGCTATGGATCTAAGGCCAACAAGAAGGGTAATTATCTTCTTGGTGGGAGCATGGATAAAACTGCCACTATTTGGGATGCGAAGACAGGAATGGAAGTATTAATTTGCATTCCATTAAGATATAAATTATCAAATAGTCACTCCAATGTGAGAATCTGAAAATTTTCTGTTAAATGTAGATACCTCAACCTATGTCAGGAAAATTTCAAGTATGCAGCTATCATTTTTGCTTCAACACTTGTTTGATTGGGGAAACAATGCTTCAGTTGCAACATTCTTGACTGACAATATGATTTATGAAGATTGGAGAGAATCGTCCTCTTAAAATGTGGCATCAGGTTTGTTAATGCAATTAACTTATAATTGTTTTTGTCACACTGGGTCTTTGTTTATAGCTTTAGCACACGAAGCAAATAGTTTCTCATAGGGTCTTTTTTTCTTCTTAGTGTTGCTTCAGCATATTTAGCCTGGTAAAGTTAGGTAGATTTGCACACAACTCGACAAATAAGAAACATGACTTTAGCAAATTGGTTCAGTTACATGAGTTCCACTAGATGGTTGGGGGTGCTGATGATATTGGTGACTTAATGGGGTTCTTAAGGTCCCAAGAACCATAAGTGATCATACATTTCAGGCTCGACCAAATTGAATGTTTAATAAATTGTAGAAATAAATACTGCCATCCAGTAGAGAATATGTAATGTAAATCAATAAACAAGCATCAATCAATGAAAATAAAACCATCCTTTCTAGGATTACAAACTACTAGATTCTATTTTGGCTAGAGTGTTTTGTATTTGGTAATAAGCTAGGAATTGATATCCTGATACACTCCTCTTTTCAGCACGTCGTGAACTCATTTTCTTTGCAAAAGAGGAAAGGAAAAGAAATTTAAGTATCAAAAAGCAAATTTAGGGAACATGAGAAATGTGAAACTAATAAAGAAGTTGGAAGGTCAATGGTGAAATGGAAATTTGTACTCAATTTTTTAGTATTTGTTGCCAAGTTTAATCAGGTACTAGTGTAGACAAGCTGAAGTACATGTGCTATTTCAGGTTGAAGTTAGGGCTAACAAATGGGATTCAACAGGCTCTTTATTGGCTACTCGCTATGCTACCGGTATTTCTTCAAAAAACAAATGCTAGAAAACTATGATTACAACAGTCCCATGCACAGGAGTTACCTCAAAATAACAATTCAGACAAACATATACTTCTCACCAATAATCTCCACAAGAGCATGACCCATCAACAAAGTGGTGGAACCGGTTCCGGTCCCTTACAACAATTTTACGCCCTGTGATCTTTGAAATCAGCTTTGTCACAGTGTGGCAATCCAAACAAACCCGTAGGTTCTTTACGATCTTGATCGTGGTTCCTGGCTGAGTACTAATAAGACCAAACGCAATGGCGAGCTTCTCACTATGAACTCCGAGGACCCGTTCTTTCTCCGACTCTCCAATATCATGCAACACTATATCAGTCTGTGGAGTGTACCCACAAGCCTTCATCCGCCTATTCAACTCCTCCAACATCACATAAATGTCTTTGCTCTTCGGGTGTTTCAAGTCCCCTGCAAGGAACTCATGTACCTTGTTATTCACTTCAATTGAAGTGCAACCAGGCTCCTTCTGTATTCCACAGTCTTTCATCATTGTTCTCATCCTTGACACCCCATCCCAATCGCCCGCTGCAGCGTAGATGTTAGAGAGCAGAATATAAGTTCCTGAGTTCGCTAGCCCATTATGGACAAGGAATTCAGCTATATGCTCTCCCAAAGAAACGTTCCCATGGAGTCTACAAGCACCTAACAATGTACCCCATAGAACAAAATCAGGCTCAATCTTCATGCTCTTGACAAGCTCATATGCTTCATCCAAGAATCCAGCACGCCCAAGAAGATCGACCATACATCCATAATGCTCGATCTTGGGTTCAATCCCATACTCATTCTTAATTGAATTGAAGAAAGCCCTACCCTCAACCACTAAACCTGCATGACTACAAGCACTCAGAACACCAATAAAAGTTATATCAGTTGGTTGGAATCCCAAGGTGAGCATCCGGGAAAACAGATCTAAGGCATCATGACTAAACCCATGCATTGCATAACCAACGATCATTGAATTCCAAGCTACGACATCCTTATCAACAATCCTATCAAACACCAAACGAGCATCCTCCACACTCCCACATTTGCAATACATGTCAACAAGTGCAGTGCCCACTTGAACATTGAGATGAATCCCATTGTTTTTTATGTAAGAATGCATCCACCAACCCGACTCCAATGCACCAAGCTGAGCACAAGCAGAGAGGACAGAGAGCACAGTGATTTCATTGGGTCTCACTTTTGTGGACAACATTCGCCTAAAGAGGGCCAAAGACTCATTCGGCCTCCCGTGTTGAGTATACCCATCAATCATCACATTCCAACAAACAACGTCCCTCTCATCCACCCCATCAAAGAGCACGCGAGCTCCATCGACATCCCCATGCTTCGCATAGCATGTTATCATGGCTGTTAAAGATACCAAACTCTTTTCAGGCATCGTATCAAACAGTTGGCGTGCGGAAACAACATCTCCACCCCGTGCATAGACATCTAAGAGTGACGTTCTAACATAGGTATCCGTATCCAATTTCAATTTGAGGGCTTGGGCGTGGAGTGATTTACCTAGTTCTAGGGGGCAAGATTTTAATATGGAGGAGAATGTGAAGGCGTTGGGGACGACGCCATGTGTGAGCATTTGAGAATAGAGGAACAAGGCATGTTGGTGGAGGCCTTGAAGGGCGTGACCGTGGATGATGGAGGTCCAGAAGAAGACATTGGGATTGTGGGTCCGGTCAAATAGGGAGCGAGAGTAATCAAGCCGACCGAGAGAGGAGTAGGAGCGTTGGAGTTTGAAATTCAATATGGTATCCTGCTCTAATCCGTTTCGGAGAAGAGCGGCGTGGATTTGGAGAAGGTGGCGGACGCTTTTGGATTTGTCGATGAGGAATAGAGCTCGATCGACAGGTAGAAGATGATGAGGAGTTGTGGTGGTAGAAGGTGGGGGAGATGAAGTAGTTGTGGTGGTGATGGGAGGGAAAGGGGAAGTTGAGGACATTGTTTGAGATACCCGTTTTTAAAATGTTGGCGCCATAGTAGAACTTAACAAGAAGTACCTAACAAATGAACCCTCTAGAGTTCATGAATCATGGCCTAGATAATATATATATATATATATATGGTTTAGAGCTTTTGGATTGAGCTGAATTTTTGTTGAGAATGTTCTCTATGATGAGAAGATCATCCTCACAAAAAATCAGCTCAATCTGAAACTTTTAAATCCATCAAAAGTGATTTACAAATTATTGATAAAAAATCGACGGTCCACATTCTAAATCACTTTTGATAGGGTTAAAATTTTCAGATTGAACTATTTTTTTTTTTCCAGGATGATCTTCTCATCATAGAGATCATCATCACAAAAAAGCTCAATCCAAAACCTCTAACCCATATTTTGAAATTTTTTTAGTATTATATTATTTTTACATATGTCCCTTGATCCGTCCCATATATATATATATAATATATATATATATATATATATATATATATATATATATATATATAAATGTTTTGGACTTGTTTTGAAAATGAATAACTACTGAACTACCAAACTTAAAATTAAAATCAATCATAAATATATCAGAAACTTTTACACACTTGTATCAAATTAATGGTATACATCTATGTCATAGACTGTTATAAACTGACCTAAATGCCTTTATCTAGAAATTTTAGCCAAAACTCTTATAATTCATCATTTTAGACATGGTCATCACCCACTTCTTTGTCAAACTCTTTTACGTAGCCCCTTTGTATCCTTATAACAATCTTAAAACCTGAAGGATAAGACAAGATTATGGAAAATAGGTAGAAAATTCAAAGTTTTTCTATGGAATGATAAGATAAGGTTTAAAACTAGGGATTGAAAGCAAGTTGAATAGATTGAAAATAACGGGTTGAGATCAATTTCAAAAAATAATACTAATAAAAATAAAAAAATTAATCGGTTGAGATCCATAGAGACCCATGAAGGTGAACTCATATGTTCACACACAATCTTGACAGTACATTTGTGAAATTTAACGGTCGAGATTTATCACAGAGATCCATAATATATTCTCGGGTTTGTCTTTTGAGTAATGTTGAAGTGACCTCAAGATTGGACCTCACATCGCACACCTTGACATGAAAGTGTATGGGAACTATAAATGTTTTTTCTTGAGATACAAGTGAAAAAGCATAAATGGTTCTTATCTACTTTCACGTCAAGATGTGCGATGTGAGGTCCAATATTAAGGTCACTCTAGCACGACTCGTGTCTCTTATCTCATCCGTTTGAATTATAAATAGCGGGATTGTGTGTGAGATATGAATGAGTTCTCTTTTCATGAGTCTACGGATGCTAACCCAAAAATAATTTAGCACGAAGGTTAAAGAGCATTCGGACAACTCATTTTGAAAGAAAAACCCAAGGGTTTTTGGGTAAACCTCAAATGCGAGGGCGTTTAAGATATTTTATGTTAGTCTTCTTGAGTGGACTGAGTTCAAGTGGACATGTTGTAAGTTGGAACATATTGGAGTATATTAAACATGGAAGGGACAATCTAAATCACCCACAATATATTTATTGTCTTCTTTATATACTTAAAGATTGGTAATGTTATAATTAATTAGTTAAATAACCAATATTAAGTATGGTGTGTTCCTATAGAACGGGGAAAAGGTCTACATGGCATGTTTTGGTAGGGATTTAAAACATATCGAACTCCTAACCAAGACATTTTGTACATGATTCACAGTCCGATGTGTTTAGTATCCAACTAAAATTTGTCACATAGACACCATAAGTTGTGATTGAAATGAAACTGCTCTGGATTGTGACTCTAAATTTATCTATGGTGCTATTAACTTGGGCCCTAAGGGCAAAGGTTGAGATGGCATTGCTCATACTTCCAAAATTTATTTTACCATATTAAATGGCCTTGACGGTTTTTTTTTTCTTATAAAAGATAGGGGAAATTACTTAATGGTTCATGGTGTTAACTTTTCTGTTTGATTAGTCTTTGACTTTTTGGAGGTGAGTCAAACAGTCAAGTTAGTAAATCCCTCTTTTCTAATCAGTCACTAAATGCCACTCTAGACATTTCTTATTATTGAAATACTAAAATTGTCCTAATCATTCAAATTCACAATTTTCATTCAAAAGAGTCGGATTTCTAACATCTCGATCGAGTTTTGAAGACTCCATTTCAATGAAAATGATTTGAGAAGGAAGAATAAACCATTTTCAAGAATTTTGAAGATGTTTGTAAAAAAACTAAGATTTTTTTCATATATTTAGTTCGTTTTTTTTAATAATCAAAATTAATCAATGATGATTCTTTTGGAAGTCATTATGTTAAGTTTTAAGTCGATCTTTTCATGTATTTTAGTTGAAAAAACTTAAAAAATGAAATCAGGTAAATTTTACAGTGCCAAGGTCGACAATAAAAGTATTAAACTTAAAAAAAAAAATGCTAACCTCGACATTTTAAGATTTATCCGATTTCGTTATTTCAAGTTTTTCTAACTAAAATACATGGAAAGATCGACTTAAAACTTGACATAACAACTTGTAAAAATGATTTGAAACTAAAAGAACCATTCTTGATCGATTTTGATCCAAAAAAGAAGTAAAAGAATTGAAAAACCCTAGCTTCGTTTTTTTTTGTTATAAATCATTGAAATAAGTAAATAAAAATACATTTAAAAATTCAAAATGAGAAGAATATCATTTTCTTTTGTTATTCACGATAAAAAAAAATATTCAAAAATGATTGGAATCACCATTGAAAAATCTAAGTGTGTGAAGAAGAAAAAAAATTGGTAATTTTGGCATTTCAAAAATATTATAATCTGAGATGAGATGGTCGAAGTGATTATAAAAGAGGGATTTACTAAATGGACTATTTCGCTCACCACTAAAATGCAAGGACTAATCAAAAGAAAAAAAAAGTTAGTGCCAAGGATCATACGTAATTTTCCCTATCTAATGATTCTTTTCAATTTCAAGTGTTTTTACATGTTAACAAAACCCATCAAGAAACCCTTTCTTTGATAAGATAGTGAGGAAAAGCCTCATCCACCATAAAAAAATACCTTGAGATGCAAAAATTGACCTCAAGGTTTGTTGCATCTATTAAGAGAAGAGCATGTGTGAATCAATTTTAATAATGTATATTAGGTAGGGCTGTCAAGGGATGCTTATCGGTTCAGATACGATAATATCTGAATCTAAATTTTTTATTTGATATTTGAATTTGAATTCAAATCCGAATCTGACAGATATTCTAAAACTCTATCCGAATTCGAATCTGATTATCTTATTGGATATCGAATAATATCCGATTAAAATTTGAATAATTTGTTTATTAAAACAAACAAACTTGTTCTTAATCCAATTGATTTTTAATTATTAAAAAAACCTATTATATATTATATCATGTATATAATAAATAAAATAAAATACAATACAATATATTATATTATTTACATAATAAATAAAATAAAATGATAAATATTACTCCCTTAATATTAAGGCTAACAACGGATCAGTTTGGTATCGAATCAGTACCATTCCAATATCGATCTGAATGCATATAAAGGAAAATACAAAAGACAAATGTTTTATATATATGTATCTATATGAAATTAAGAATAAAAATAATTATTGAAATATGTTCGGATTAGATTTTTTTTTTTCCGGATCGAATTGGGGTAGATCCAAATTTGATTTGAAATTATCTCGGATCTAAGATTTCAATCCGAATCCAATCCCAAAATCTGATTTTCATGTTTTTTCGGATTGGATGGATTTGAACATCGGGAGTATTTCGTAACATTGAAATGTATATCATGAGAGACATTTTTGACATGGATGCATGTTAGAACCATAGATGGTTTTCATCGAGATATAAAATATCTATGATTCTGACACATATGCACGTCAAATTATCTCTTACGGTAGTGTACATTTTAATGTTACTTTAACATTATCCCTAATTTATATCATCGACGATGCGTTGATTCGATCAGCCAACTTGGTTAGATGTGATCATACGCACATCTTATTCTTAGAAGACGCACATGGAACCCGTTTCTGTTTTCAAATGAAAAATACAGATTTTGTTGACGTCAGAGAAGTCAAACAGGGTGGACCAACTCTCGGACTGTACTGTACTGTACGTGTCTCGTCACGTGTGTCTGTGTGAACACGATGTCTTCAAAGGACACAGTGTGGCCCGCTCTCTGCTGCTACCAACTTCTCGCCTCACCGCACATTTATTTCTTCATAACTCACTATAGCGGACGGATTCAGATCCATTTCGGTTCTTCCTCTTCAAACACAACACATACAGACATTCTCGCCACCAATTACTACTTCTTCTTCACTTAGTTTTCATGGAAGATGAAGGAGACTGGGTTCTTGTTCGTCGTCCCACAGAGATAGACTGTTGGGCCCCAAGTTTAGAGTACAACGAGACCACTCAGCCTCTCAAGATTCAGTTTTTTGAGCCCGCAAAGCACTGGACCGACGCCTTGCCCATCGGCAATGGCCGCCTTGGAGCCATGGTTTGGGGAGGCGTCGCCTCTGAAACGCTTCAGCTTAACGGTAACCCCATTCTCCTTAGTCTATTTGAGCTGTTTTTTTTTTTTTTTTCTGTCCGATTTCAAGTTTCAATCCTTGATTCGTTATGTACATTAGCTACATTGTCGAAATCGATCACGTTCTTCAGTCGATAAGCTCAAAAATTCGATTTTTTGCCCAAAAACTGTCTTAATTTGAGAGATGGTTAACAATTATGAGATTTCCCTAATATTATTTATTGAATTGTTATGTAGAGGATACTCTTTGGACCGGGGTACCAGGGAACTACACAAACCCTGATGTGCCCACAGCGCTTTCGGAGGTTAGAAAGCTTGTTGATGATGGCCAATATGTTGACGCCACAAAAGCCGCCTTCAAATTGTCGGATAAACCCTCTGATGTATGGTTCTTCAATTTTCTCTTTTTTTGTTAGAGTTGCTCTTTTCTAGTTAGAGATGGGTTACTTTAGATGGCATGGGTTTTTATATGATTAAAATGAGCATGGAATTTGTAATGTGTGGATTATTATTAGGTCTGTTAATGAATCGGGTCAATCCGGGGCAAATCCAGGAGTTGGCCCACTCTACTTGGAGGAAATCCAAAGAGTGTAGTAGACATGGACCTCACCACCCATGGAGATCATCCTCAAAATATCAACCCCATTTGACGAAATACCTCGATCTTGACTTTATTTCATTGGATTTGATTACTTCGCTCAACCAATCCATTAATAGCCCTACCTATGTAGTGTTGTTATCCAAATATGACAAATTATCACCGTAGGTATGGCAGTTAACAATTTATACTTCAAGTGTGTGTCGGAGACAGGTGTGGATTTCATTCATGATGTCCAGGTATCATAGCTGTAAATTCCACATTTATATTTTATCATGATAAATTAAGTCCTTTTAATAGTTACGAAAGCATATAAACTCTTAGCCACTTGAATCGTGGACTTCTCTATGTTGTCCATAAGATGTTAAAAATGGTCTCTATTTCTCTATGATTTTCTCACCTTCCTTATTTATTTATGGAGCATTGAGATATATTCACTAAAATGTAAATGTAACATTATGGTAGCCCAACAATATCATATTCATACTCAAATTACAGTTGAATTCATCTTTGATTGAATGTGAACAAGTCATGATTTAAGAACCTGTTTTGACTTGCTTTGCGAGATATTGTGTCTTATTGTAATCTTTCATGATGAAACTTAATCAGATTGATTCATTAGAATTGTTATATTGCTTGACTAACTTCCAGAAAAAGTATTTATGATCACCAACATCTTATGTTCAAATGTTTTCCTTGTGACATTGAAGGTCTACCAACCTCTAGGTGACATCAAGTTAGACTTCGATGATTCCCACATTGCTTATGCAACGGAAACATATCTGAGAGAGCTTGATTTGGATACTGCAACGGTAAAAGTGAAGTATTCTGTGGGTGATGTAGAGTTCACGAGAGAACATTTTACCTCAAATCCTCATCAAGTGATTGTGACAAGGATTTCTGCTAGCAAATCTGGCTCTCTATCCTTTACGGTCTCCTTTGACAGCAAATTACATCATCATTCACGTGTAAATGGGCTGAATCAGATTATTATGGAGGGAGATTGTCCTGGAGAAAGGGCCCCACCAAAAGTAAATGAGAATCCAAAGGGAATTCAGTTTTCGGCAGTCCTTGGTTTGCAGATAAGTGATGGCACGGGAGTTGTACAAGTTTTGGATGATAAGAAATTAAAGGTTGAAGGTTCAGATTGGGCACTTTTGCTTCTCGTGGCTTCATCTTCATTTGATGGGCCATTCACGAAACCTGAAGACTCTAAAAAGGACCCCACTTCAGAGTCTCTTAACAGACTGAATTCAATTACAAAGATGTTATACTCTGATCTTTATGCTCATCATTTGGATGATTATCAGAAACTTTTTCATCGGGTTTCACTGCAACTTTCTCGAAGCTCGAAGTTTGGAAAAGGTGATGGGTATCATGGGATGGAAAAAATTAAGTTGTTGAGAACTTATCCTTATAACGAACAAATTAATAATAATGTGGTTTCAACTGCCGAAAGAGTGAAATCCTTTAAAACTGATGAGGATACTTCTTTGGTGGAGCTTCTATTCCAGTATGGTCGGTATTTGCTTATCTCTTGTTCAAGGCCTGGAACTCAGCCGTCAAACCTACAGGGAATATGGAACAAGGATGTTGAACCAGCATGGGAGTATGTTCTGTTCTTTTCTACTCTTTTATATGCATAAATATTGGTTGCTGAATATGGTTCTGCCATTAGGATGCATTAGATTTTTATGGTATGAACAAAGGATGACTTCTGAATGCTCTGTTTTTTTGTTTCTTCTGCTTCTTCTTTTTTTTTTTTTTTCAGTTGTGCTCCACACTTGAATATCAATCTTCAAATGAATTACTGGCCTTCACTATCTTGCAATCTTCATGAGTGCCAAGAGCCCTTGTTTGATTACATCTCCTCCCTATCAGTTAATGGGAGTAAAACAGCACAAGTAAGATTTTCTTTTGTTATTTAGATTGTATTTGTGATTCCATGAATGCTCTTATTTGGAATTGACCCCTTGTCAGATTTGAGATAGGCCGATATTTTTTTCCCAATTACAGCCCATATATGATGTTCCTAGATAGTGTCAAGCCAACATTTTGAAGGTTTAGCTAACAAGCTCATTAGATGCCATACTAGACAGTAAGGTAAAAGATATGGTTCGAAAGGTGTTTATATATGGGAAGTTCCCGTGCCAAAATATCTCAGCCCATGTAGCAAGGACACTCTAGTCTTAAGCACAACCAGGCTGTACTCCCATATTGAATTCATGCCAATACACCTATCAGGACAACATGACCATTATTGCTTGAATGCTACGATAGCCCAAGGCTTGAAAGTTTTTGGGCTTCAGATAATGCTGACACAGGATGGGACTTGGGGTTTAAGAAGTTCGCTTAATGATTGGGAGGTTCCGGAGGTGAAGGAGTTGTTACTTTGTCTTGACAACATTTCAAGAGCGTCGGCCGATGAAGATTCGAGAATCTGGAGCACTAACAGTAAAGGTCTTTTCTCAGTTGGACAATTTTATAACAATCTGAGCAGAAGTGGGGACCCGACCTTCCCCCACATCGCAGTGTGGGGGCTAAGGTTGCCATCCAAGGTGGTTTTCTTCGTTTGGACAACAATTCAAGAAAGAATTCTCACGCTTGATCAGTTGAGAAAGATGGGTTTCTGTGACCTGACCTATCGTTGTATGTGCATGGCAGATGAGGAGACGGTGAATCATTTATTAGTTCATTGTGTGTTGGTTAAGGAGATGTGGGCTCATTTCCTGGTTCATTTTGGAGTGGAGTGTAGTCTTCTGAATACATTAAGAGGGGTCTTTGTTGAGTGGCTTCAGATGGGGGCAAGTTTTTGGTCCTCAAAAAGATTGATGTGGAGTCTAAATCCTTTTGGCAATCACTTGGGTTATTTGGAAGGAAAGAAATTCCAGAATTTTCAAGGGAAAGAAACTTTCTAACCAAGAGATCTTTATTTTGATTCTTGGGTTTTTATTCTTTTGGTGCAAGGTCTTCAAAGAGTTCAAAGGGCTTTGAGGATTTGTTTGTTCGGTGGGAAATTGTTTGTAATCTTTCAACAAGTTAGCTTCCTTTTCTTTTTGGATTGGTCACTTCGATCTTCCTTTTCTGTTCTTTGTATTTCCCTTTATCTATCCAAAAAAAAAAAAACCATTGTGGAGTATCTATTAGTCCGCTTTAAAAAAAATAAGTGTAACTTAATTTTCTTTTTTAGGCACAACTCTTAAATTAATTAAAGTTAATCAGACTTGATTTCTTGACCATCCATGATGACAGGTCAATTATGAAGCTAGTGGTTGGGTGGCACATCAAGTGTCGGACATATGGGCGAAAACATCACCAGACCGAGGCGACCCTGTGTGGGCTTTTTGGCCAATGGGTGGAGCATGGCTGTGTACACATCTATGGGAGCATTATACTTACACGATGGACAAAGTAAGCTTCTAAGCTATTTTTTTGAACATTTCTTTATCAGTAATTTTAAAAAAAAGTTATTGGATGTATTATATAATAATGATAAAGAAATCGATTGCTGAGTTGGTCATCTCAATATGACATGAGAAAAAATAGCCTGCTGGGCGCTGGCTTACAGTGTGATTCCCATCTGAATAATAGTACTTCAAAGAAGACAGCCCTGAATTCCTCAAAAAATTTGCAGCAAAAGAATAATAGAAAAAAAATGCTAATGGTAACTTCCTCAACCAAATTCTCATTCACTTCATAGCATCGAAGAATCAATAAACAGTATAGTAGCACATTTTTCAATGAGGTTATTTCGGTATGGGGAGTGAACATTTGTCTATGTTGGGTAGAGCTTTGGTGTATAATATCATTTTGAAATTCTTCTGCTTTATCTTTTTGTATAATTAGGTTGCTTATATCTCTGCACATCTAGGAATTTTTAGAAAATAAAGGGTACCCCTTGCTGGAGAGATGTGCTTCTTTTTTGTTGGACTGGTTGATTGAAGGCCGTGGAGGATATTTGGAGACCAATCCATCAACATCTCCGGAGCACAAATTTACTGCCCCTGATGGTAATCCTGCTAGTGTAAGCTATTCGACGACTATGGATATGGCCATCATAAGAGAAGTTTTCTCTGCAGTTATTTCTGCTGCTGAGGTAATCACTTTGAAATAATGCTCCTATCTGGCTCCAATATAAAAGCAATTAATTTTCTTTCTTGCTCAACTGTATTTCTTTTGTTAAATTTCTCACAAGCAGGTTTTGGGAAAAAGCGAGGAAGATTTCATCGAAAAAGTTCGGAAAGCGCAGCCAAAGCTCTACCCTATAAAAATTGCTAGAGATGGTTCCATCATGGAATGGGTAAGCTAAAACTTGATACACACGTCGTTATCCTCATCATCAAAGCCTTAGCTCCACATTTGGAGCAGATTATTTGTACATGGATTTGTTGGCTCACGTGGTGATTAGATGATGAATGATTTTCAATGAAAATATGTATGTAATATAAGGCCCTTTTCTATTCAAATTCTAAAATCATAGATGTTTGTGCATTGACAGGCAGAAGATTTTCAGGATCCAGAACCATCTCATCGGCATCTGTCACATCTATTTGGTCTGTTTCCGGGACACACAATAAATGTTGAAAAAACTCCTAACCTGTGTAAAGCTGCTGCCAACACCCTTGTCAAGCGAGGTTTGAATAGAAAAACTGTGCAGTGTTGATTAGTGTTCAGTTTAAGTTCACATTTTATTTATGATATTGTCCAAAAGCTAAAACTAATTTACTCATTTTGGTTGGAACCTGTGTTCTAAGAACTTTCACAATCACAAAGAGATTTCTTCAAGGAAGCTGATGAGCAACACCATAGGAATCCAGTGACCTGTCCGCATCACCCTACTTGACCTGTTTCCGGGGCACACAATAAATGTTGAAAAACTTTCTTACCTGTATAATGCTGCTGCCAGCACCTGTTACAAAAAGAGTTTTGCTTTCGGAAACTCGTAGGAATGTTGTAAAGTTGGCAAGACTTGTGGAATGTTGTTCCAATGTCCAAGTTTCAAACCCCCTTGAACCCAATTTCACTTGCCAGCTAATCCTTTACCTATTGAAAATAAATAAATATATATCTCCTAGGCCAAGAATTGGTCCTATTCGTTATAAATACAGCATTACCATTTATAGTTCTTGTTGTACTCCAGTTTGTTAAATGGGGTCTCCTTGAAGTAATCATCAAACAGTGACCTCATCTAATTTATTTTTTATTTGGTATAGGGGAGGATGGCCCAGGATGGTCAACTACATGGAAAACTTCTCTATGGGCCCGTCTTCATAACAGCGGACATGCATACCAGATGGTCAAGCATTTGATCGACTTGGTGGACCCTGATCGTGAAAGTGACTTCGAAGGAGGACTTTATAGTAACTTGTTCACTGCACACCCTCCATTCCAGATTGATGGTAATTTCGGGTAAGTGACATTCTCTTTATAAATAAATAGTCAGACACTCATGCGCACACACACTCTCTTTGGCGATGGAGCTGCTAACTCTGTGATTGTTGGTGTCAGTTTTACTGCAGCAATAGCAGAAATGCTCGTTCAGAGCACCATAAAGGACCTATACTTACTTCCAGCCCTTCCGCGTGATAAGTGGGCAAGTGGATGCGTGAAAGGTTTGAAGGCTCGCGGTGGTCTTACGGTCAGTATATGCTGGGAAGAAGGAGAACTACAAGAAGTTGGTCTTTGGTCAAAAGGTACAAATTTGCTGAGAAGATTGCACTACAATGGAACGGTAGTTACCACAACGGTGTCATCTGGAAATGTTTACACATTCAACAAACAACTAAAATGTGTGAGGAGACGCTCTCTTGGAAGCGGGTTTTAGTTAAAAGTTAGATTGAGCTCAAATGAATCTCATGAAGAGCATTGGTTTTCTTCTTTGTTGGTTGGTACAAAAGTGATTTATTCTCTGGTCCTTTTTTGTTTGTTAACCCATCATTCCTCAACATTGAATTGTTCACGAATTTGTAGTTTTCTTCTTGAAATTTCTTTTTAGTACTTGTGAGCAATGGCACGAGAATGAAATATTCTACTATTATTATTATTATTATTATTATTAGTTGTGGTTTTTGTCATTGTTTAATTTGATGGATAAGCAACTCAGGCCACACTATTTACTGTAAAACACAATATAATATTTTGCTTATTTTATGATTTTTATTTTTTATAATAGAGGACTTCTGAATAATAAGAATCTTTTGAAACAAATGTAATAGAAAATTTATTAAAACGAGTTAATGGGGTTAGGTAGAAAAATTATATACCTTTTGTATATATCATGATTGTTAGTTAAATATAGAATGTAAAAATATTTTTATCTTTTAAAATTCTCTTGATAAATAATAAAATTTATCAAGAAAAAAAAATCATAATTTGAAGGATCTTTAATCCAAGTACAAAGTTGCATGGCACACATCCCTCCCCTGTTATTAATTACAAGTCAAGCTAAGCTATGAAATACCAAGCACCACTTTTTATGCTTTTCCAGTTTTTAGAAGCACCCTTTTTGCCTTAATTAGGACTTAAAATAGGTCAAAACCAGGTTGGATATGAGTATATCCACATTCAGATCCGGATTTTTTTTATATGGGTCTGAATCCATATCCGAATTCGACTATGATCCTACTAAATAATTTCATATCAGAATTAGTTTGCTTTCACTTAATCTGAATCAGACCTGCTTCAAATCAGGTCAGATGATTCGGGACTGTTTAACATTATTTCTGTTATACTTATTTGCTAATTTATATAATAATATTTTACTATTATAATCTTTTTATTTTTCAAGAATTTAAGTTGTACTAAAGCAGTAGAAAAGAATATTTTGAAAAACTTAAAAAATAATTTTCAAAATAGTATGTCATTTGGATCTAGATGAATATAGAGGATAGATCCAAATTTGACCTAGATTGGACTTAGATGAAGGGACATCAAATCATATTTGATCCTTCTTCAATTTCAATTCGAATCTACTCCTAAGGGTCCAAACTTGCTAAATTCAAATTTCAGATCTCTCGATTTTCAAAATAAATCTAACCCATTTTAAACCCCAGCCCTAATCCCATGTAATAAAAAAGAAATACATTTTATTTTTTAAAACTTGTGAATATCTATGAGAAACATTTTTACTAAGGATTGTTTCACTTGATCCAGGATTTTTAAAATGGATGGCTATCGAATTTTCACATAACTCTCAAATTTAAAATTAAAATTTGACGGTTAAAAAAAAAATTTAGAATTTTGTCCTCTATAATCTTGTAGCATCGGATCATGGTTTTGGATGCCACAAGTTGAGCCCAAAGAACGTTAGTGAAGGTGAAATCCTTGCTAGTAAGTAAGACTAGTTGTACTCTTATTACAATTATAGACAGTTATTTAACGTCTACAATCCCTCACCTTACCTTAAACCCTCAATACTATCTACTATCGACAAACGTTCAAAGCCCTTGACGCCTCTTTCGTTCTTCACCATTTCTCAGCAACACACACACAGATGGCTTGGCGTTGTGGATCTTTTTCAAGGTCGTTGCTTTCAACTGCAAGAGCTTCATCTCTTCGTTCATCACCACCTCTCCCTCGTCTCCGTCCCACTTCAACCTCCTCTCCTCGCCTCCACCCTCGTCGCCTCACCTTCTCCAATCCCAGGTACCGTACCACCCAAATCTCTCTGAATTTTCTAGGGTTTCGATCTTCTTAGTTATTTCTTCTCTTTTATAGGACAATGGGTGAGTTAGGATGCACGCAATCTCTTCTTCCGCTGCACAGTATGGTCGCCACTGCTCGCCTCACATCGCATCTCTCAGTCAACGCGCGAGCGTGTTGTGAGCTTTCTCAGGGTACCTTCTGCCGCACTTGTCAAGATCGCTAATAGTCTTTTTTGTGAGTCTTACTGTTTCTAGGTCAAAATTAGAAAAAAAAAAAATTTGTTTAGTAGAGTTTGATTCTTGTTTTTTTTATTTTTTATTAAATGGTTAATTGTGAGTTTGATTGATGATTTGAGTGGTAAGACTTTCTAGGGTTTATAAGTTTTTAAATTTGGTTGATAAGAAGAATTGGGGTTGAGATTGATAGGGATGAATGGAAAAGATGGGTGATGCGAGAGATAGCAATCGTCGGAACACAGGACAATGTTGCCACACTGTAGGTTCTTTTTCAATTCCTGATATCTTTTTATGGTCAATATTTAAAGATTTTGTATAAACAGTTAGAAACCCAATTGAATACTTTGCAACAACAATTTTCAAAAGAGAAAAGAAAGTTCAAAAGAAAAAAACAGGATTTTTTTTAGTAGATTTTGGAGATTTATGACCCATTCCATTAAGTTTGTTAAGTTTACGTGGTGAAAATTTTCAGTGTTTTTTAAAAAAATAAATAAATAATTTACTCTGGACGTTTCCGAATTCTAATGTGTTTTTCCTTGTAATTTTGAGGGTATTCCTGGAAAATTGCATTACTGTTGGTCTAATGGTTATAATAATCTATTTTCATATTTAGTTCATTTTTTGTTGATATATTCGCTCGGAATATATTTATTCTATAAAAATTTCGGACAGGGGCTACTATAAATTAATATAATTCTGTCCGTGTTGGGTATTATTGTAATGTTTACCTGTTTATTCAAAATCTCAAACTCAATATTTGTTTTAGTTTCTTCATTGTAAGTAGGAATATATTGACCAAACTAATTGTAATTATATGGAATTCTTCATTTGATGGGCCATGTCATTTTTGGCCCGTTGACTCTCCATTGTTTAGAAAATTATCGTTTGCACGAACACAAGCTTAATATATCTTTTTATTTATTTATTATAATTTCTTTCTTTAGTTTTATGTTATTGTTTATATTCTATTCATTTACTTTGATATTGTTTTTCTGGATACCTTTCTCTCTAATTTATTAACAGTAAAAATTGAACTCTTTGGAGAAGCAATAACTTGGTGACATTGGAAAGACATTTAGGCTTGAGTGTACTTTTAAAAAAACTAGGGACTTACCATCACCAGCTTGAGCTTCCTTTTCTTCTTTTGTATATTTGGTATAAGAACCTTTTACTTATCAAAAAAAAGAAAAAAGTCTAAGGACCTTTTTATGGTTTAAGAGAAGAAATGTGAAAAACCATCCCGGTATGGATTAAACATCCTATTTGCATGTAGCAACAATGTTTTGATTATGTATGCACTTAGGAGAAGAAGTGTTTAAAACATCTTCAGGAATTCTTAAAGATCACAAGGTATAGGGTGGGAATACACAATTATGGTTTTTTTTTTTTTTGCTTATGTATAATTTTGATTAAGAGGGGAACTATAGTGGTAATTTATTTAAAATGTTTGGGTGTTTGGTTTTGTAGGGAAAAAAATTAATAGCGGGCCTCCAAATTCATTGGCATAAATTCATGTTTATTATGCATTTCCCTTGGAAAGTAGCCAAAGAATTTGTCGGCCATCTCATCATTCTTTACAAGTTATCTAATATAGTCAGATTTTCTCTGTCATTTTATGCAACCCCAAGTGGATTCTCTGGAGTAAAATGGTGGTTCTTTTGGAAGGGTGGAATATCAGAGCTTGTGGTTTGAGAACTGAAGTTCTTTGGAAGTACCCTTGTTTCTCTCAAGCTAGTGATGTTAGAAATTAAGAAGAGGCTAGTGCTTGAGAGAATCAAACTTAGATTTTTAGGGTGCTTCAGCTTTCATAGGTCTTTTGAGGGATTATCTTGCCAAAGTGGGTATTAACTGGCATGCTATCATCCAAAGTGGAATTGGATAAGAAATTGGGAAATTAGTGTTTGACAAGTCTTTGAAAAAGTTGGGCTACATAGTGATGCAGTTGTAAGTGACTTTGGAAGCTATAAGCTATGCCTTGGGTGATTTAAGAACTAAATCCCTGTATGGAATTGTAGTGGAAAATCAAACTATTTAATCATAAGGAATTATATTGAAGATCACAAAGTAATTTAGAGAAACTATGTGGAAAAGCACAGTTTATGTTAGTATTCTTTGCCCTCACAATTGATGTTTTATATTTATGCTCCTTTGCCCTCTGAAAGTTCCTGCTTTCCTAGTTGGTTAAAGTCTATGAGTGTTTATACCACAATATGAGTTCACTAGCCGCCTTCACCTACTAATTACTAACTACTAACCTTGCTTGCTTGGCCAAAAAAAAAAAAAAAAAACCTCTTATGACCTTCAACTTTACATTCAATACTTCTTAATTATTATGGAATACTAAACTAACATACCTTAATTGACTAATTGACTTCATCTTTTTTTTTTGGTTGATAATTAACCAAATTTATTGATAAAGTGGTCGAGAAGACCAACTAAAGAGGTTACAAAAGACCAAAGAACTAAGAACCAACCCCACGCCCAATCCCAACGAACAACAAAATCTGATAACACCCTCTTGAAATGCACATGGGTTTTGGACCAAAAGAAAAGGCACGAAAGGACTGACAAAACCACCTCCGAGGATTGTGCCCCTTTATCATCAAAGCACCTACTGTTCTGCTCATTCCACAAAACCCAACTAGATGGCGAAAGGTAGGAGGCTCCACAAGACCCTCTTTGCCCCCCAAAATGAGCTTCCCCACTCTTGCCAACACTGAAGTAAACCCAACACAGAAGACGGTACACACCCAACCGCTCTAAATCTCAGAAAAAAGGAGCTCCAAATCTTTCTTGAGAACACACAATGTATGAGGATGTGGTCAAAGTTCTCCTCTTCTCTTAGACACAATAGACATATGTTTGGCCCAAAGACTCCTCTAATCATAAGTTGTTCCATAGTCAAATTCTTCCTCAGCATTGCACACCACATAAAAAAGGCCATGCATGAATTACGAATGACTGACTAATTGACTTCATCACCATATCATACCTACTAATGTGCCATGCATAAACTTTCCTTAAATTTGACACTCCTAAGAAGCCTCCTAAATCTCAACAAAAATTTCTCCCACCCCCACCCTCCCTCCAAAACTCTCTTTAATAATTAATCTTGAAGTTGAGTGGGTTCTTTTACCCTTCATTGAAATCATAGGCTTTTCAAACAAGAACCCAAATTGAGACTATACTATGAAAAGTGATTCATCTCTAGCAATACTTAGTCAAATGATCCACGTCTACTTTTTCCCGAGTTGGTGACCAACACAATCTAACACCAAAAATAAATCTACTTCGATTACTTTAGTTCACATGGTTCAATTCAATTGAACCAAAGTAGACTTCATATAGATATGTTAAATTCTTGTTGGTTCTTAGGTTAAACATTAAAATTTGCTTTTATATCACATAATAGGCCTAAACGTGATTTTATGCCTATTGTTCAAACGAGCTTGGCTTATTGAGTGAGAACCACTAAGCCCTTATAGTAAAGGGGATTTAATGGTGCTCCAGACTGTAACTGCATTTGTCGATGTCCAATTCATGACTTCTTCATTAGCTACTAAACAACCGCCATTGAGCTAGACAAGGCTTAAATGTGTAAGATTTGTCGATGTCCAATTCATCATGGGTCCAGAGACAATGATCCATGATTGGCCCTAGATTTTACTAGGGCCCTATCATGTACACTTTTGGACTAGCTCGCATAGATTGTCACTCGACCCAGGCATGCGCCCAGTCATTGAGGACTGCTATTGTTGTCATAGAGGAAATGAAGTAGCATTTTCCTTAGCTGGAAAGTTCAAATATAGCTGATTCCTCTATAAGTGTTATCAATAGGAGATCTTTATGTATAGGGAGTTCCCTAATTTTTTTTACCAACGCAGTCTAGCTTTTGGTACACGTAGGTAACAAGGGTACTTTTGCCAAGAGCAGGAGCTCTTGGGACCATTAGCAATGTTCTCGTGTGAGTCTGGACAGAATCTGCATTGGCTTGCCCAACAAGATCCAAAATCGGTCTTGCCTTTCAGATTAATACTGAGCTCCTTAGTGCTGTTCTGGAATCAATAGTCATAGAATCTACACAGGATTCAGTCGAAGGGATTTTTTTTTGATTGGTAAAAGTTTTATTAAAGAAAATGAAGGGTGGTGGTGTGGCCTGGTAGGCCACTACTAACAAAAGAAATAGTAGCCCAACTTACCCAGCTCCTTTACATAAAGATTCCCACTTAAACAGAACATCTTTGAAGAGAACACCTTGAATTCCTTGAACATAAATCCCAGAAATACAACAAACCCAAGATACCTTTATTTTTTATTCGCAAACTTCCATTTGGTCTATTATTTGTAAGATCTCACACAAATTACAAATTGTTGTGATTCAACTGCTTTGATCTGCTACCAATATTTAAAAAAAAAAAAAATTGCTTTGCTCTTTTCCTTCCCCACTTGCAGAATTAATGGTGCAAAAGGAACCTTTACATTTTATGAGTAAGCCACAAAGAAGGGGACATCTTAGACCACATGTAGTGATTGTGGGTCTTCAATATTTTAAATAGTTACTTCTCTTCAGGAGAAGCATTTGTTTGTCATACTCTATGTTGATGACATTTACTTGTTTGGAAGCAATTAGTCTTCTATGATGGACTACTTGTTTATCGATGTGCATGTTGAACCTGTGATTTCTTGCAGGTACTTGAATGGGATGTTGGATCAGCACTAGGAATGCTACAATATGTGGTTAATGATTGACAGGTTTATCCTGTGAAAACTTTCTTTCTTTTGATCTTTTGTCGTTGGGAGTAGGAGAAACCTGTAATAGATTTTTTTTCCTCACTTTATGTTTGGTCCTTGGGAGAAGGAACTCGGAACTTGCCAATTTTCAGTGACAATTTCTAAGATACCTTGTTAAAGGTTGATGCTTGTCAGAGTAACTCTTAAGTTTTATTGTTTCGGTGAATATTTTTACATGACATCACAATTTGTTTTGTCAACTTTATGTTATTTCTTTCTTGATCTTTAAGCACACACATTAAGCTATTATATCATATTTATATAAGTAATGGTTTTCAATTGAAGGCCATTTGAGAAACATGACCAACATTAATCGTATGGTTCCTTGTTGGATTAGATCAAAGTTTATAGAGTAATCCAGATGAAGTTGGCCAGAGGGATAATTAACACGTTAATGTGGTTGGTTAGTAGCAAAGTCTCGACTCAGAGATTCTCTTCTTATTGGGGGTGGATGGGGTTTAAATATCATTCTAGTCCTCGGATGAACATCAAAATTATAACCATACTATGATAGACAGTAGGATCAGATCAAAACTTCACTCTCATTCCAATTGTTAGAACTGATACCAAAATCATCCTTACTTTATCAGTCGAAGAGGCCAACTCCAGAGAGGATTGATTGGATACGAAACAATACTTAGTTGGAAAAGATGGCTAGTTTAACTTTTAGCTCCCTTTTTCTTTCTACTGATAGTTTTGCTCAAAAGTAAGGGAAATGTATAAAAGTAGATGATGACCTGAAACTTAAGGTGGTACCTGAAAGGTAAACTGTTAAGGTGTCCCATATAAAGAAAGTAGGGAAGCTTTATCTATGACGAAGGGGACAAGGATGAGATGGGAATTATTCTCTCTGTAACTCTCCATCATGTTGATGATATCTGATGAATGGGTTCATGGAGTGGTCCACCCCCAAATTGTTCGATGTCACGCATACCTGTCCCTCTAAAAGGATGTGATCTAAAGATAAGAACCAAGTGGTTGGTTATCTTTAATGTTGATCACCTGAGCCCCATAAACTAGAATCTATCTTCTCTCTCGGTTTCATTGTCTCTCTTTTGTCATATGCGCTTCTATCACTTTCATGGGGTTCTTGAAAGTTAACAGCTCTCTTGTTTCAATATTCGCAGTAACAATCGCACAAACAGAAAACCCGTTTACATTTTAAAAGAAAAGAAGCCGACCATAGTTTGTTGCTTTTGAGTAGGGCTTAAAATGGGTTGGATTTTATATGAAATCCGAATGATTTGAATCCAATTTTTAACGGATTTGGATTTTCAAGTATATCTGAATTAAAATATAGGTTGATATCCCTTGACCCAAGTCGGATACTGACCCATCCCTATATCCGTCTATATCCAAATGACATTATTTTGTATGTTGTATATGTTATATTTTTTAGTCTATCATTTATCAACAAATGAGTATTTGTTGTAGTGGTCAAAACTTTTTTTCAAAATAGGAGAGGGGTCTTGAGTTCAAATCACATTTAAGTCATTTTTGTTAATAAGTTACTTTGTAATGGTGTGAAATTACCCAATCTGACCGATCCAAATCAATTAACTCAGTCGGATCGAATCTGGATATGAGTATAATGGAAGTAAAAAATATTAGATGTGGTTTGAATTAGTAGGATCGAGATTTGGACCCGAATTAAAAATCTGGACATGGATATGGGCAAACACATCCGGCCCGAAGCCGACTGTTTAAACCCTATTTTTGAGATTCTTTGAAGTCTTTTATCATCTTTTCCCTTCCCAAGCAGGTACCATGGATTGTACCCTTAATAAGATTTTGTAAATAGATGTGAAAGCATATAAATTCACCAAAACGCAAAACAGAGGAAGGAGAATGAGAAAATTTACCTGCTTTGACAAGATTGCCTACATCCATTGGCGATGATGATGATGAGATCTTTTTTACTGAAAGAACGAGCTGACCATGAATACAAAGACGAAAATGCCTCTAAAGCAAAAAAAAATTGCTACATTGAGTTAAACAAAGTCACCCGAATGGAGTCAAGTCATAAGCATCACATTAGGACATTGTTTTTTTGTAAGATAAAGTATGTGAATACATTCAACACAACAATTGATATTAGTGTGGATATATTCGTTAATGTTAAGAAAGCCAACCATAAATAAATTTCAATTGTGCTCGAGATGATTTCTTGAGATTCATCATTAAGATAACCAGTAACAAGATAACAATTTTTTGTTGAATCATACAACCTTCACACCAGGAGCCTTGAGAGGTTAATCATAGTACACATGATATGTCCCTAAGTATAAACAAGGTTCTAACAATTCTACTTGGACACTATCTCTGAGGGGTTGGCTAAGTCGTAAAATGTGCGACAATGTTTTGCTCCTTTTGGTCATATGTTTGAAACTGAGTGACCTTCTGATTTACTATGTTGTACGTTGGAAAACTTTCATGGGATTGAGCCGTGTGATTGTAGGGGTTAGTCCCATCCCTAAAAGGATGTGGGATACCCTGCGTTATGAGAAAAAAAACAGTTCCTACTCTAAATGAGAATTAAAATAAGCGTCTTGATAATATGACTCACCAAGTGGCATACGCAATCGACTCTTTGACGTGGACAAGTTCAGGAACTGTAAATCTGTACGTCTCGGGATACACTTTTTTATGGGGAAGTGCAATTGTGTATGCAGAGACGTATAGATCTATGGTTCCCACGTCATGGAGTTGATTGAGTATGCCACCTGACGAGTCATATTGTCATGACTCTTAAAATAAACAAGATAACAATGACTATTTGTTTGATTTTTAAAAGAGTCATGATAAACTGATGTGTTAAAACATATGCGGTTTGTATGCAATTGACTTGTATCCTGAAGAAAAACATCTATGGTTCTATGCACTTGCCACGTCAATCTCGTCATCACGGCGTATGTTTTAGCGCGTCAGTTTATCATTAGTCTTTTTAATAGTCTTAGAGCTGTGATAAATTGACATTGCAAAGCATACGTGGTCTCTATGTGGCTGACGTGGTAAGGGCACAGAGTCATAGATCTTTTTCTTTGGGGTACACAAGGAAAAAAGATCAATGGTTCTGTGCCCTTGCCACGTCAGCAACGTACATACCAAGTATGTTTGCCGCGTCAATTTATCAGTAGTCCAAAGTCTTATGGCCTATTCTTTGTATGTTCATCAAGGATTCATCTATTATTGGGCTCTGCAGCAGAATAGTTATCTTTAGAGATCTGATTAGAGATATTTAGAGATCTAATTGATCTGTTTTTTTTTTTTTTTTTTATAATTTTAAATCTACTCTTATTGTGTTGTAACGGCTGATCTCTGTGGAATGGATTTCTCTTAATTCAACGCTTGAGCAAGCCTTCTCATATCAGATAGAGGTCTCAGATTATACTAATCTGGATGTGATACCTGTCAATCTAAGGGGAAAAAAGATTTGTTTACCACCACAGAAATGTTAGATATTCGGATTATGAAGTCGACTTTTGTACACCAGGTTAGGGCAGCCTAACCTAAACTAGTTTTTAGTGGCCTTCAAACCCTTGCTTTGGCTTTCAACTTTTACTTGCATGTTCAATGAGTGAAGAAGTCTCACCTTCAAGCTCTTGGCTTATCAATCCAACAACAATTATGTATTTCGTTGAAGCTTCACTCTCAAAGTTTCCTTTAATATTGTTAGAGAGAATCTATTGCCACACCGACTTTTGCTAACGCCAACTCAATTCATTTATAAACAACCCAAGAATCTTGGGGTGCCGTTAGTAAAATTGGTGTGGCAATGGAAATTGTTGCCCAATAAGAGAGTGAAAACAACAAAACAAGAAGCCTTTATGGGAGGTGGGTTTCTTTTGTCATCTTCCCAACTTTTTAATTTTTTTAATTTTTATAACAAGAAGATTCTAAGAGTAAGTACAAGTAACTCTCAAAGCACTTCTACTGTGCAGTCATGCATTTCACTCTGCTTTCTGGAATTGGGAGTAAGCCCCCACAAGGATACTCTTGTTAAAGGAACCCTTTATTGTTCCTGCCAAGAAACTTACATGCACTCACTCATTGCACAAAGGATAATTTTTTTAGAGAGTTGCTATTGTCCCACCAACTTTTACTAACCCCACACCAACTGTGTGCAATTTATTGATGATTTATGACTCGTGATTTTCTGACGCCCTTTGACATATGGGCTAGAACCATAGATTTTTTACCCTCAAAATACACAAATGTACATCCCCATAAATATGTGTGTTTGTGTATCCCGAGAAAAATAATCTATGATTTTAGCACATGCCACGTTAGGGGCATGTGGCATGTGTCGGAGGGAGGTGTTAGAAAATCATTATTCCATGATTTGTGAATTGTGATTTTCTGACGCTCCCTTTGACACATACACTCTGACGTGACATGAGTTAGAACCATAACTTTTTCCCTTGGGATTCACAATTGCATATCTCCATAAATTTGTATATCCCGAAAAAAAGAATTTGTGGTTCTAGTGCATGCCACGTCAAGGGGCATGTGTTAAAGGAGAGCGTAAAAAATCATGATAATTTATATAAGAATTGGTGTGGCAATAGTAGCTCTCTTTTCTAATCTTGCATAAATGTACCACTACATTGACACTTGACATGAAAGAGTTTAATATTAATAATCCAACGATGGTGAAATTAGAAGGACCAATGCAGATAACAAGGGGCTGTTTGAGGCCTTGCCATTGTGCCTTTACCAACGACCACTTAGGTTTCTTGGCTACATGAATGGATGGACTTGTTCATTAAAACTCACCATTTATTATATTTTTTATTTTTGGGTGTGTTATTCAACCCAATCAAGACGAGTCCACCAATTGAAAAGTCCAAATCTAAGTTACCAAATTCACTCCTACTAGGCAGAATTGTAGACTAGCACGAAGGGAATTAGTTTGTGGTACAATTCATTCCAACATACTTGCAAATCCAATAATTGTCGCTCGCTGTATTATTGTTACTTTTTTTAGAGTCAATATAACTTTCAACCAAACCAAAATGTGAAAGTACAATTATGTTTGCCTTCGTTTCAATGTAAAAATCTTTACTGATGAAGTATTATTCGATATTGTTCATCATTTTCTAAACACCCAAATAACAGTTTTATTATTTTACATGCATTTTGAAAGATGAAAACTTGAAAATTATAATTTGGCTAATATAACACTTAAAGCTTACTGAGACAATACAATTTTTAGATGTGTTAATTTTTCTAGGTATGTATGATATAGTTTTATTTTATTATTTCATTATGTAAAATACATTATATGTTTATTACTAATATTTTATGTCTAAAATTTGGATAATTATATGCATGTTAGTTGGGTAAATTCTCAAATAATTATTGAAATTTTAAAAAAATACTAAAATTATTACATGTGTTGAGACAACTACCACATAATATTAATAAAATATTATTAAATTATTAACATTACGTGATAATTTTGTCAAATTACCAACACTTCAAATTTTTTGTTGTTGTTGTAATTATTTAAGAATTTACCCATGTTATTTATATCTAATTTAGAATTATATCAATCCTCATCAATGCAAAGGTGTGTCACATGAGATAAAGCAACACTATCTTCGACAATGGTTAAAACCTCCATGTGTCTTACTCGGGACGGTAGAGTTCATGGCAGGCAATTCATATAATTTACAAGATTATGATTTGACATCTTTTGGAATTGATATTGAATTGTCAAATCTTGTATATAAGTTACTCCTAGGATTTCTATGTAAAGTTGGCGTTGGTGTGCTTTTGAGGAGAGAAAAAAAAAAGATGCTTGAAGTAGAGGAATCCTAAGCTTTGACATGAACAACAATACAAGATGACACAAGCATTCTCCCCCTAAAGAGCATCACTTTAGGGGGGTCCCACTCACTAAAATTGAGATAATTTTTATGCTAATTAGACATACCCCGTCATATTTATGGTGCAATTTTTTAGATACCCCTGCCTTTTTAGGCTGATGGCATACTCCTTGACTATGGTCTTCAATAAAAGATTAAAAGAAAAAAAATACACGTACCTTCTAACTCTTGGCATCCAACTCTTGAATTATTTTGCCCGAAAATCTGAAATCTTCAACCAGTTCCTTCTTTAGGATAATTTTTTATATTTATTTGATCATTTCTGAATTTTTTCATGAGAACCCATTGCAACCTTTAATTAGCCAAGTCATCTAGGGTAGAACTATATATATTTTTTTTCTTCATTTTGATTTAAAATACAAAACAAAGAAAATAAAGTAATCAACGAAATGATAGGATCTAGTCACCAAAATGCTAAGTTGAAAGGGGGAGTTTTGGCAAGAGGTTGAAGTGTCTTTTAGTCATTTTTTATTAGTCTCTCCAAGAAGACCATGAGCAATGGGTATGTCTTTAGATTGAAAATGTTTGGGGGGGAGGGGGGAATCTCAAATATTTAAAAAAATAAGAGGGTATGTCTAAATCACCCCAATTTTTGTTTTCAATCCAATTATTCCTTGTTCTTCACTTTGATCCACCTCCCTTTTAAGAACACACCAACATCCAAACATTCCCAAGAAGCTTTTCTCTCTGTCAACCCTTCTCTTATTTCAGAGTGGTGATGGTGATGAAGATGATGATCTCCCACAAAGGAGAAGAAGAACAACAACAAGAAGGAATCAAAATATCAGCCAACAACAACCATTGCACCAGATCAAAAAACAGTACTCGTTATGGGAATGAAGAAGGAGGAGTATTGGGTGAAGAGAATTTGGGAGATTGGTTGACTTTAAGTCTTGGTAGAAAGGATTCCTTCACTGCCCGTGAATCTGGTAAACAGTTGAAACCCACTTCAAACAAGGTCTTCTCATGCAACTTCTGCATGAGAAAGTTCTTTAGCTCACAAGCGTTGGGTGGTCATCAGAATGCTCACAAGAGGGAGAGAGGAGTAGCTAGCAGAAGGTACCAATCACAATCGCAGAAGATGATGATCAGCATGATGAATTATGCTCCAACCGTCCGATCAATGGGAGTCTGGGCCAACTCATTTGTGGAGAGAGAAGGGTACAACATGGTGGGTAGGTTCAATGATAATGCCAAGGCTTGGGCCCCTTTCAATCATGAAGAAGTAACTGATGTGATGTGGCCATGGAAGTTTCAAGTAGGCCCACCTCAACTGCACAAGCAACCAACGAAGTTACTTAAGCTCGACCTGAATCTCAGACTTTGATATCCTACTATCCATCTATAATTTTTCTTTTAACAATGTTTTTTCTGATGCATGATTTTGTATTTGTTCTTCAGTCAACCAAAGGAGCTTTGTTATGAGCACCAAAGAAATTGAACTAGTACTCATGCAATAGAAAAGCTTATAAGTAAGAGAAAATTATTTAATAGATCCTAATATACGGTTTTCTTTTCTTGTTAAATACCCTTAAATTTGTGAAAATTACTAAAAGAAGGTTAAATATCTTAATATTTAAAAAAAAAATCTATTTTTTTAAAATAAAAAATAAAAACGAATTAAATCGTTGAACAGTCCAATATTCTAGTAAATCGTTGGACCGTCCAGCATTTTAAGTCAAGGCTAAATTGCAGGGTTATCAAAGCAAGTTATTAAAACTTTGGACATGGACAGTCCAACGTTTAATCATTCAGGGGGCAATTTTGGTAAAATAATGTATTTAACATATTAAAGCCTTGGACTGTCCAGCGACTTAATTCGTTTTTGGTAATTTAAAAAAAAAAATAGATTCTTTTTCTTAAGAGTCATGATAATCTGACTACCTCACATGACATACTTAATTGACTACACTTAACATGACAAGTTTCCTTAGATCTGTGCTTCTTGGTATACACACGGTTCCTCAAGGCATTTTTTATGGGGGAAGTGCAGTTGTGTATACCAAAGAGCACAGATTTACGATTACCGATTATTGAACTTGTCGTGTCAGGATAGTCAATTGAGTATGTCACGTGGAATAGTCAGATTTTCACGATTCTTTTTGTCAAGATTAAAATAATTAACCCTCTGTAGTAATTTTTGGATGATAACTTTATAAGAAAATGTTAAACTGACTTCGAAAACAACACTGCCTTCGGCACTGTATATATGTACAGAATCATAGATGCTTCTCCTTATGCTGGAGGAGAACCGATGCTTCTCGGCGTACACAGTGCCGGAGACGTTGTAGGAAGTTAGTGGTGTAGCACGGCTCAACTTAATAATCCAGTTAGATTTTTTTCTTTTTTCAATTAAATGCCAAGACTTTATAAAATAATAATAATAATAGTAATAATAATATAAACTATCCAAAAGACCCTCTTAGGTACTAAACTCTCACCACAGACGAATATCTCTTAACCTTGCCTAAGATTTCCAATGGTGAACAATAATATATGACACTTTGATAATATTTAACGACGAATTAATGAGCGAGGGTGAAACCTTGAGATTTTTAATGGATCTCTGAAAAGGTCAGTTATTTATCATTTTTTTTTTAAGAATTAAAAAATAAATATCTCATTTTAATCGTGAACCACCAATAGTGATTTCATTGCTTTCTTCATTATCACTTTCAAATGACGAATTCGCTACTTGAAAAATTCCAAGGGCCAAATGCATGTCACTGATGAGTTGAATAGTTGATGGATCAGATACTCAAATGTGTCGAAGAGAAGGAAGAACAAATAGCTCAACTCACCCAATTTCCCGAGGGAGACCTAATCTAATACTCAATATCTGATGGGGGATTAAATCAATTATTCCAACTATTGATCTCTCTTTTCTAGTACAATAATTAGAATTGTTGAATGTAATACCTAAACAGAAATCGACCCCTACGAGACCTAATCTAATACTCAATATCTGATGGGGAACTAAATCAATTATTCCAACTATTGATCTATCTTTTCTAGTACAATAATTAGAATTGTTGAATGTAATACCTAAACAGAAATCGACCCGTACGTTGACATGAGTGAAGCAGTTAAATATTTTCTCAAATTATCTTCTAAGGAAGAAAATCAATTTCCCTATTAATTACTTTTCAGTTCTCTTCCACTGTTTTTTTCCCCAACTTGGGAGGAGCAAAGTTTGATCTAATGGGATGGCTGGAAATCAGTAATCATGGAATTTTTTGTGTGGATAAGGTTGGACAAGGGCCAAAAAAATATCCATGTGTTAGTGGGCTGACAAGAATGTGCCAAGTGACATTCATTTGGGGGCATATTTAGTTATTGGGCCTCATAAGTGGCAAGCCATGGTTAGAAAATTTGCTGACCAAGCCAAGCCTATGACTCTAATCATAGACCAGGGCCAAATATTCATGGTTAGTAGAAAATGGTGAAGCCAATAATTTTTAATAATGGAAAAAATTTAGAATGAAGAATAGATCGAAGAGGAGATAGCACAAAAAGTAATACAATTTTAAGTAATTGCGTTATGGGCTCACCATTCATCTTTTTGGTGTGATCGTCTCATTTTGATCTGCCATCTCGATCCTCTCTCATGATTAATCAAATTTCTTCCAAATATCTTCGTAACGCACAATCTCTTTCATGCCATCATCATGTCCAAATTAACACAAACTATTCAAACCAATTTATACTCCACTCCAAATTTTCAGCTCGTGATAGTTCTATACTATTTCGGATACAACACAATATTGTAACATTGTTGGGTTCCTTCAACATTTCAACATCATTCGTCCAGATATTGCTTATGTTGTAAAATAAGCTTGTC
The DNA here is from genome assembly GCF_017979445.1 of Akebia trifoliata. Lineage (NCBI taxonomy): Eukaryota > Viridiplantae > Streptophyta > Magnoliopsida > Ranunculales > Lardizabalaceae > Akebia > Akebia trifoliata. Next base: position 7,595,933 of record NC_141376.1, read on the forward strand.
AGTTCATGCATTTCCCAAAATTTGGTTCATCTCCGTGTTCAAATGCATTTTATGCATCAAGACCTACTTTTAGGCCAAAGGAGCGAGCATCATTACACTAAGCTAAAGTATTGTTGGTGTTGGAAGCAATGTAGTAAAAAATCAAATCCTATTAGCCAAATTGGTCGGACCATGATTCAATTCGGTTGGACCAAGGTATGTTTTACAAAAAAATAAAAAATAAATTATGTATACATTTTATTCTAAAATACTTTACTTATTTTTATAAAGGATAATATTCACAAAACTGGTGATTCATTATCCAAGACGGTGTTATTCAAAATCCGGTCGAAGCCAGTTGGACCACCGGTTTGATCTGGTTTTTTAAAACACTGGCCCATGAATATATGGCCCAGGTCTACTATGATTGGAGTCATGGGCTTCGCTTAGGCTGCAAATTTTCTAACAATGACTTGCCACAGAATTTTCGCTCACAGACTCCTCAGTGCTTGCCACGTCAATCATACAAGGCTAGTTTTGATTAGGAATCATGGTTTTTAAACTTGTCCGAGATGTATCGCCAGAGTTAATTCGGTATCAGAGCTGAATGAGACCAACTCACAAAGTCATTTTTTGACCGAGTTTTACGTCTCATGGTGTAATTTTTTGAGTTATCTCACGAGATGTCTCAAACGTATCGGAAAACTCGTCCAAGACGACTCGGTATCAGAGCTGAATGAGACGAGACGCGATACCGAGTTTAAAAACCATGTTAGGAATGCCATTCAATACGCGTGGGTATATGTGATTGGTGGATCATAGATTTCTGTGACCAAAAACAATTCGTTGTAACTTGTAAGTGATTATTCTTCTATACTACACGTGGCGCTATCATGAAAAGTATATATATAGCAACCGGAGAATCTCATAATTAAGCTGTTGTGGCTTATAAAATGATAGTAGTAAGGGTAGGAAAGAAACGCACAATCTCTTCCATGTCGTTGAAATCTTGATTTGCTCATTAAATCATGTATTTAATGACATCCCTAATTTACAAAACTACTCTTGTCAGTTACAAAATTACCCTTCCTTGATTGACGTGGCACACACCGAAGAGTTTGTGAACATTGTAAGCAAAAAAATCACTCTCATCGCGTCCAAATCAACACACTTACAATGCAAACCAATTTATACTAACCTTCCAAGAAAAAAAAAAAGAGTCGTACTGGGGTGACATAAAGGGAGACACAAGGGTGAAAAAAACGTGTGGTATCGTGTACATTACCGTAGATGCTTTTCTGCGAAATACGAGTAAAAAGCATCCATGATTATGTGCTCGCCATCACATCATTTTTGTCACCTTTGTGTCATTTTAGCATTTTTCAAAAAAAAAAATGATAGAAAAGATGTTTTTAATGAGTGATTAGAATATTATATAACGACGTCATAATCAAATTATATTATAGAAGTTTTAGAATCAACTGATTTTTTGCAAGGCTGATCTACTCACCATAAGAATCATTCTAAAAAAAAATCAGCTCAATCCAAAACTGTTTTGTCATATAAGAAAAAACGTTGTCTAAAATGTTGTCTACATATCCTTACCCATATTTATTTGGGGCATGGGGTGGGTATGCTACACCTTAACAGGATCAAAACTTTCAGTTCTTTCTAATGTTATCTTGTCCTAATTAGTGAATCAACTGAATTATGACCATTTTAGGAAAAAAAACTACATTATAGAAAATTATTGGGACCAATGTTATTGATGGATTCATAGCTCAAGTTAGAACAAAACTAAGCTCCCATTAAAATTTACCGTCACTACTATTGAAAAAAATTCAAATCAGATAATTTTTTGGACTTGAAGGCCAGATCAGACTGCGATTTCTTTAGAATGTAATATATCTCCTTCTAGTATAAACTATAAAGTACAAGTACACTAAGAGTCTAGTATAAAAATGTTTTAAAGACAATGAAACATGTATCTTTGCCACTGGTTTTGGATACTGCTTAGTCCAATTGTAGCCCGAAGAAGTAGAATTGTAGACAATGCCAATGGATTTACTCAACGAAATAAGGTTGATTTTTACACCATACCATTCCGATTTTCTTGTAAGCTTGATTTGGGCCAGTTAGAACCAACACAACCCATCATGGGCACGCCGAAGTCCAAACCCTACTAATCATTAATTCATGCCTATCCGCAAATTAAATGTATGGTTGGAATCAAATCAATACACTTATACCTGATTGATCACATAAGAGTGAATGGATATGAACCGACACACATCTTCGTGCCCACTTGCATAATGGATGATAGGATGAATGATCCCAATAGCCAACAACTCAACTATTGCTGTGTACACTTTTAAACCCTTGACTTGAACCTATGACCTCAAAGTTGCTTTGCAATGTGTCAAACCAAATGAGCTATGACTGTAATCCCTCTAACCCCCACACTTTAACAACAACAGAAAAATGAAATGGGGATCTATATCTAAGATAGATGAAAGGTCTCTACTTCTACAATGAAACTTGGGCAAAGCCAGGATTTGCTCATCAGGGAATACGAAAATACACGTGGTTGTTCCCGAAAAATACACTACAATGAGACTCAGGGGGGGGGGGGGAGCCAATTAATCACTTTAAACCTACGAAATAGTGATTTTAAAAACCTTTGAATTTGTTATCATTCATGCTTTGAAAATTAAAATGACCAGTGAGCCGGAATCGTAATTTTGTCAAAAGTTGATCACTTTTTCATAAATATCCCTTTTTTCTCATCTTGGTTGCCTCGACATAAGCAAAATCCTGGCTCTGGCCTTGAGTCTCATTGTAGAAGTAGCGACCTTTCATCTAGCTTCTATATAGAACCCCAATTTTATTTTTTGTTGTTAAAGTGTGGGGGTTAGAGGGCTTACACCCATAGCTCATTTGGTTTGACACATCGCTAAGAAACTTTGAGGTCATGGGTTCAAAAAGGGATAGAGATTTCAAAAAGGGAAAGAGAGAGAAAAAGAGGAGAATGCGAGAAAAGTGTGAAAGAGAGAGAGGAAGAAAAATTTTCTGCTTTGCTGGGCATTATTATCGGAAGTGGAACGACTCTCAAACCAATCCGGGCTCAAAAAGTTTTCAGCATTCTTGAAAAACACCAACTTAGTATTGTGAAAGTGTATACAGATTGAAGACACTTCTCATTTGTAATCTATCTCAATTTCAAAGCCCTACATCATGTCGAAAAACTTATTTTTGAAAACTTTAAAGGGCCAAATATCAACGCAAGAAGCCTAGAATTTTAGACCTAATTCCTATCAAACTCAAAGCATGGGAAAGTTTCCTTTGCAATCGTTTTTTAAAATTTCAATATGAGTTCGTCAAGACAAAACCGAAGAAGCATACAAGCTCAACATTGACCAAACAAAATGAGTATCGAGTCTTCATCTTTGTAATTCATTACAGGTAACTCTCACAAAGAGGGGGAGTTGCAGACACCCCATTTTTATCCGGATTAAGCTTGAGAGATCAAGAAGCCAAACAGAAAACGGATTTAGTCTAAGCTAGCAACACAAAGGACTCATAGGCCTACCACCAAAAAATACCAAAGCCCGCAGGCCTTCCAAAAGCCCAGAACAAGGCATGTATGTACCTTAGGTGTAGACAAGCTTCTTTTTAATCTTCCAACATCTCACTTATGGACAATTTCAATTTTCTTCTATCCACACTTGACCTACATGTGCACCGATTACTTGGAGGGGATCACTCCACTTTCAAGCCTCATTCCTTCGAAACACTCCACGTGGCTCACCCGCAACATTCCTTTGGAATCACTCCCTTTAATCATTTTGCCCCCACTTTTACTTTGCCTAGAACTCCACCATTGGATCCAAAGTAAATTGGCATTGTATCTTATCTTTGACTTAGCTCCATATCATCTCAAATCCTACTAATTCTTTTAGCTTTTGGAGACCACAAGCAACTTGACCACAAAATCCCTACTTTACAATTATCCATCATTTTTACACTTTGGTCTTATGGTAATTTTGTCTATTCCATCACCTTTGACTTTAATCATACTACAAGAGAATATGACATATACCCCTACTTTGTTGAGGCCACTTTATGATCAAAGACTATTGAGTCCCTCACCCACTTTAAACCTAATTTTACCAAAATTCAAAGTAAATTGATGAAAAATCAAGTGGTCTTGATCCTTTTACCCTCGAAAGAGAACTTTTTAAAATCTTTTGCACATTTATTCTTTAGCCTTTGAAAAATCTTGGTTGGTGTAACTTAAATACCATGAAAATGTTTATTGAAGATAAGGGCATAAAAGAAAATGAAGATCACCCATGAAAGTATTTTTGGGAATATTAAGCACTTGGAAAGATTGAAATTTTTTTGTCTCAAGGGTATCTCAAAATTCTATAAATAGAGGCTTATTCAAGGTAAATGGGAGGAGTCTTTGGATAATAAGAAAATTCTTAGGTAAACCTACCCCCTTTTCATAACTATGAGTCACTAATAACTAAGAAAAACTGTTTTCTAAAAGTTCATTATCTATGGTGTCCATTCACACTTTAATCTTGAATGGTGACAACTCCTACAACCATGTAGATGAGGTCCAAATTAATGAACCTCACATGTCTATATGATGAAAATAATATATATATATTTTTTAAAGAGAATCGCCTATTCCTCCGTATCTCATATGGGTTTTATAATTCTAGGAATTGGTTCCCTAACCGATACGGGACTCAATGGAGCCATTTTACAAATAATCTCTCATGGATTTATTGGTGCTGCACTTTTTTTCTTGGCAGGAACGAGTTATGATAGAATACGTCTTGTTTATCTCGACGAAATGGGAGGAATAGCTATGCCAATGCCAAAAATCTTTACATCTTTACAATGTTCAATAGCTTCTCTTGTATTGCCTGAAATGGATGGTTTTGTTGCAAAATTGGAGTGACCCTAGAAATGTAACCTTTCTCTCATATTACATTGACCTTTTTTTTTCATTTAAATAATGTTGAAGTGACCTCAAACTGGAATCTCATGTCGCACTTCTTGACGTGAAAATATATGAGAATCATAAATACTTTTCATCAAGATACAAATGAAAAAACATCAATGGTTCATATCAACTTTCACGTCAAGAAATGCAATACGAATTCCAGCTTGAGATCACTCCAGTATGACTTTTTTTTTCTAATGTTTTAGATCAGATCTAAATTAGTGATCCCACTAGGGCTGTGATGTTATTTTCTTATATTATTATGGCTATCTCTCTCGAGAGTTACTAAGAAACATGCTTTCTTTCATAATCACAAGAAAGAAAGTTGCTCCATTTTCCTTTTTTATTGAAATCAACTTTCTTGTCAAATTTCCAGAATTCGAAAATGATCCATCATCTTTTTTCCAATGAAATAAGATGTTTCAGGCGTTAGCCAACAATTGGACCCTAATAATTGATTTTATACCAAAAGGACAAAAGAGGGTATCATCTCCTGTGTACTGTACCCTCGTGAAATTACTAATTGACCCTACATATGGATTTATTTCAACATGCACCCTGGCATTTGAGAGGTAGCTAACAATCCATTTGGTTAAATCTTTACTACGTGAAAACTGGAAAATTCGACATAAAAAATTGATAGGCAAGGCCCATGAATATTAAAAACTAAATTTTGACAGTTTAAGACCATTGAAATTCTTGATGTTTTCAGATTTGACAGTTTAGAATTGTCAAATTTCTTTCATCCTTCATTAATTTGATAATTTCGACCTATCGAAAAAAAAATTTAACAATGAAAAATTCAACGCTAATTCGACCTCTTGGTCCGTCAAATTTTATGAAATTTAACGATCCAAGATTGTTAAATTTGGGATTTTTTCACATTGTGCCTTCTTTCTTAAGGTCACCTCATTCCTATATAACATCAAAAATTCAAATCATGAAGATCGACCATTCAAATTTTGAGAATAATAATTTAAATCACCGATACTGATAATTTGAATTGTCAACCTCAATAATTCATATTTAAGTATAGAATTTTATGATTTATAATCATTGATCTCAATAATTGGATTAATAATCAATATCAATTATTTGAATTCCCGATTATGATGATTAGAAAAAATTTACTAACTATACTATCAATTTTCCATGTGTTTAGAAAGAAATCCCATTAAGTAAATTTACCTTTTTCTTATCCAATTAATTATCACCAATAAATAACCAAATGAACTTGGAGCAGGAACTGCCCACACTAGTTTTATAAAATTAAAAAAAAAAACAAAACAAAAGGTTTATGACAGTAAATACTGGTGTTTATAGTGTTAATATTGGCGATTAGAGTGTTCACAAACTATTTATGATATTCGTAAATCTCAATCATTGAATTTTGTGTTTGAAGGGTTGGATCATGTGTTGTTTTCATGAGTCATTCTCAGGAGCCAATGGACCTCAACTCATTAATTAATATTTTTTACACTATTAATTTTTTGAGTTTTTCATTGGTTGCCTTTGAACCTAAATACTAATTACGTAATCCCCCTAACTTTCAAAACTTTACATTTTGAACTTATTACCAATTCTTCAAGGATTGGTATAAATAATAACGTCACACCAACTGTGCAATTTTTTGGTGATTTATATAGAGATTTGTGTGGTATTAGTAAAAGTTGGTGTGACAATAGCAGCTCTAAAATTTTTCTAACATCAATAAATATCATTTAGTTTTAAAAACTGAAATAACTCTCATTTACAATGGGTGAGTTTCACTTTTTAGATAAACTATAAATTATGATAATTATTACGTCCAAGGGTATTTTTGGACTTGAAAAATGTCCATCCATGTCAAGTTTGTGCCATCTATATATTAAAATTTTAAATCATGGTAGGTAGTTCTCCTTGCTTCTTTTTTTTCACAATTAGATTTTTAAAGTAATATAAACAAAAAAGAAATAATTAAAAATGATTTTTACATTTTTGAGCAATGCATTTCTAAAAGGAATATATTTTAAATTAAAAAAAAAATACAATTAATTTGAAAAAGATAAACCTTGCTGCTCCCTTTGGGTTGTTTAGAAGGTAGAACTCAATGCTTTAAAAAAAATAAACGAAGATGATAAAATTAAGAACATCTACCAAAATTTTCAGATATAATATACAAAAAGATTAATATTAAGGATCCAATTGAAAATTCAGGACATTTTTATCTTTTAAAATAATAATAGTTGCATAATTTTGGACTTTTTGTATTTATTACCGTTCTGACACTCTAATTGTCCTTTTATAACTTATATTGATCAATAATGTTATGAATTAAGAATCCATGACTCATAAAGAATAACTCGTGAGAAAAGACATGATCTTCGCCGTGTAAATACGAAATCCAATGGTTAAGATTTATAAGTATCTCAATGATACTTAGTTGAGGATAGATCCCACCATTGGATTTTGTGTTTACAAGATCTGGATCTATTTTTTTTTTTCTTTCATTCTTCACGAGTTATCAAATCTTAACCTTAATCAGGTTTTTTTATAGTTATTATTATATGTATTTCACAGTTAACTTAAATGATGAAGAAATATATATGGGAAATGTTCAGCACCCTAAGTTTTACCACACACTTTAACAAACGTTTTTTGTCCTACATGGGTTAGAAGTTTTGGAATGAGCTGATTTTTGGTGAGGATCTCTATGATTAGAAGATCATCCTCCCAAAAATCAGCCCATTCCGAAATGTTTAGCCCCATGTTTACACGTTGAAAAATCGTGGACCGTCCATTTTTGTAAATCAATTTTGATGGGGTTAGAAGTTTTGGAATGAGCTGATTTTTGGTGAGGATGATCTCCTCACTATAGAGATCATCCTCACCAAAAATCAGCTCATTCCGAAACTTCTAACCCATGTAAGACAAAATGCATTTGTTAAAGTGTGTGGTAAAACTAAGGGTGGCGAACGGGACCCTATATATATATATATATATATATATATATAATATATATATATAAATTTTTAGGAGAAAAAAATTGATAAATACTTACCTTTATAGATTATGATACCGTGCTCCATCATGGAAGACTTAATCGTCAAAACAGTGAAAATGTTGTGCAACATTATAATTGACGGTGAGACAAATTTGTGGTGAATGATACAAATTTCGAGGAAAAAAATTGATTAATACTTACCTTTCTAAATTATGATACCGAACTCCATCACGAAATACTAAATCTTCAAAACAATAAGTTTGTTATTCATCATTGCAATTGATAGAATGCTGTCATTTTAGTTGTGGACAATCTCAAGTTAAAAGTGACAATCAAGAATGAGTACTTTATTTATATAAAAAAACATTTATGAATGAGTAAACTTTATATGTTTATGAATTAGGAATGGTAGCATCCAAGACGTTATAAGCACATTTGCATCCTCTAAAAATTTCATTTTTTGAAATACATTTATTATTTTATCTTTTAATGCAAAAAAATTAAGAATTTGTAATTATTGTAAAATAAATATTTTTATAAAAATATTATTACAATAAATATTTTTGCGATAAATAATTTTACAAAAATATAAGAGAATTTTTAAATTTACAAAAATATTATTATTTCAAGGGAATTTTTAAGGAATAAAAGTTTGGGAGGACATATGCTAGTATCCTCATGTTAGTTGGAAGGGTATTTTAGGTGTTTGACATTATTTTTAAAGTCAAGTAATGTTTTGTTGAATATATATATTTTTAACTATTTGGATTACTAAATAGTTGTCAAAAAAAATGGGTGTATTAAAACTCCATATTGGAGTGTGTTAAATAATTTTTCTTTAATTTTAGAGAGTTGCTACAAGCATCCCAAAATTTACTTATTACACCTCAATTAAAGATTAAAATACATTTGTAAAACATTACAAAGGTTTGTCTCAAATTATTGTTTCAATTGTTTGCATTAGGTTCATATAAAATATCAAAACCTAAAAATATAGAAATCTAGCATAAAAAATAAAAAAATTAAGAGTTGGCAAGTTTTACTTATTCTCAATCATTTACTTATTTTCTTTATTTTTAATATAGGTGTAATAAGTAAAAGTTGGAGTGGCTATAGCAGCATGTGTAAAACATGTACTTAAACTTGAAGACATGAGCTTTTTCACTTTGTGTAACTAGGCTTTTATTTTTTTAAACATAGAAATTAAGTACATTGTACATTTTCCCATTAGAATTGTCCAAAAATTCTACTGAGTGAGGCTAGAAAGGTACAACGCGCAGCACGTGGTCCTGGATCGTGGAACCCAAACAAAGAGCCTCCATTCAAGACAAAGCACAGATTTTTATTTTTACCCAGTCTCAGCCATACGTTCCACCGACTACAGATTTTTATTTTTTCTCAGTCTCAGTCTCAGCCATACATTCAACCAACCACAGAATTTTTTTTTTTTCCAGTCTCAGTCTCAGTCTCAGCCATACATTCCACCAACCTCTCTCATTAAATGTGGTCTCCCTGTTGTACGGCACGTTGAACAGTCCTTTTCGAGGTCTTGAATGCTTGTAGGTCCCACACCAAGCACAAGAACATTAGAAGACGACTTAAGAGAATCATCAAACGTTAATATAGCAGGGTGGTCCTAGTATCTTAATGTGTAATGTTTTTTTGCTGACATAGGCCCCCATCATTTGCCTTGAAATACATATAATTACAAATCTTTTTCTTGTGTATCTGGATGGGCATATGTCAGAGAGGGGTAACATGTTATCATGACTCTTACTTTAATATCTTTTGCTGGTTTGGACTCTCACCTCATCCACCCACATTTTCATAAGAAAAACATTTTTCTTTGTCACCTCCTGACATATTAGGGATATAGGGTACATGTGCATAATTACACCCAATAAAAATCTTCCATACCACCATTATTACATGAGTAAGATAAATTGGGACGGGCAGGTGTTGCTTCGTCCATGTTAAAGGATTGACTCCGTTGATGAGTGGTCTAAGTTGAAGTCTTTACGTATCAAAAATTTCAAATTTTAAAGATGACTCATTAAGAGTGACACATGGTAGAAGAAAAACATTTAATTGAATATATGGTCGAGTGAACTTCTTTGTAGAGGAAAGATTCTAATCTATGCAGATTTTAATTGAATATCTTTAGGATTCTAACTATAAAGAAGCCTAACATATCAAATCAAAAACAGATTTAAATTAAGACGGAATAATAAAAGGATAAAATTAGAAACTTCTTTATTTGAAAAATGATACTTAAATTAAAGAAAGATCGATAATATCTTCACAAGAAAGATTGTCAAAAGGAGAACACAGTGAAACTATAAATAAGAAGATCAATACTCATGTAAAGAACTTTTTGACATATTATCTAATTTAGTTATTTTGGATTTCTTGCTAACTTTATCATCAAGGGGTCTTGATGTAGGAATCCCTTCCAGATTTGATAATTTTTACAGAAAAATAGAGGAATTCTTCATCAGGATTTAATAATGGAGGTGAAATAATCTTTTTTACTTAAGTAAAGTACACAAAATTTTCAAAATTCACCGTTGAATTTAAATTTTATACTTAAGAGTTTGGTGGCCGTGCATTGACAAAGCCTTGGATGAAGGCTGTGAAGGCTATTTTTCAAAAAGATTAACACCTAGCCATCTTGAGAAAACTTAACCAAACGTCCAAGTTACAAGACAACTTAGCTGAGCATTCGAGTTATAAGACAATTTAACCAAAAATCCGAATTAACAGAGAAGGAGAAGAAATGCCAGATTTTTCTTTAATCAAGTTCCGAAAACGTATGAAGTTCAGGAATCATAAATCCCATAAAGTAAGGAGTATAACAATATTTGCGAAAATCAAGGCAAATCCCTAAAATGATGTAACCGTTCAAACGGAAATCAAGGAGAAAATCTAGGAAGATCTAAGTGAGAAAACTCTTATAAATACGTAAGTGCAAGGCTCTTAAAGGTACGCAATCTTTCTAAAAATACACCTACTAGTCTACTTCTTATACTAAAAATCTTGACTTAGACGTGGGAGTGGTGTTGTTGCAGGCACACCCAGGAGGAATATATGAAGGCAAGAATTCTTTTATCAATGAGAATCATGAGGTAGTGCAAGTTTTTGCATCTACAAAGGCTTACAAAATTTTCTAATTTTTTTCAAATATGATCAAAGCTATGGTGTTAGATTGACAACATATCAATTTATGTGGGCCCAACGGTCTTAGAAAGATATATAAAAAAAAAACTATACTTTCTTTTTCTTCGTATGCAAGTTTATCAAAAGCTTGATGAACATTAAGATTCACATTTTTTTTTTTTGAAACTCTAGGATGTGTACTAAAAAATAGTACACTTCATAGAAGCAGAGCTTTCTTTCACAAATTTAGATAATAATCAGGAGATAACAAATTTCTTAAAAAAGAAAAAAGAATTCCAATATTTGATTTATTAGAAGTGGAACTTCCATTAGCATTTCCAGTATTTTGGGGATACATGTAACCATGAGACTGTAACATTAGGATTTTGAGTGGGAGAATATTTTCCTATGTAGAAAGGAAAATTGTTTTCCCTACAAAAATGATTCACTTGAAAATGTACAATCATACACCTGCAAATTATATTTTCCTTGAAAATCATTTTTCCAACAACTTCCCCCCCCCCTCCCCCGCGCACAATCCTAGTGTCATAACTAGTTAAGATTACTATGTATTTGACATTTTTTCATAATTGATTCTCAATCATTTAAAATTATTGTAACAAACTTTTGTATATTAATGAATTTTTTCTAGGAGTATATTTACAGTGACATGTGCCTTTGTTGGTCTCCAATGACTCTTTTCTATCAACTATGGCATTATATCATTGACGGGAATGTCAAAATTATTTATTTATTTATTTTTTTGTGTGTTAAATTTGTTAGAATTCCAACCTGCCAATTCCAAAATAGATTATCCCTTTTTGGATTATGTTAACATGTGCCCGAAGGGCGCACACGTTAAAGTGCAAAAAATACATTATGGAAATTGCTTTTTGTACAAGAAAATGCCCTTAATAAATTATTTATTTTATCAAAATACGCCCAGATTCCCAAAGTCTATTTATTGCACTTTAACATGTGTCTTTAGGACACACATTAACAAGACCTATGGCATCAACGCTCTTAGAATTTAACCAATTTGACAAACTGACCCTCGGGGGTTACCCCATCATGGATTATTTAATTTTAATCATCCATTGATAATAAATAAAGTAATTAATAATAAAATGCTCTCAGGTGGACTCTTTATATCCTTTGCTAAGGAATCAACAATCTCAATCAATAGGGAAAGTTACTTAATGGACCCTCACGGAGGGACTTATTTCTAAATAGTCCCTAAGTTTTCAATGGTTGCCTGGAAGGACATTTAATAAACTTTTTCTTTCTAAATAGTCCATGGACCTCATCTCCCACATTTCTCACGATTGAATGTCCTAACAATTCGAACTCATCGTTTTCATCCAAAAATTGGATTTTTGACATCTCAATTGAGTTTTGGAGACTCCATTCCGTCAGAAAGGATTTAAGAAGGAAGAAGAAGTCATTTTCAAGGGTTTTTTCATTTTTGTTCTTAATTTTTGAATGAAAATCGATATATAATAGTTCTTTTGGGTTGAAATCATTTAAACAAGTCGTTATCTCAAGTCTCTAGTTGATCTTCCATGTATTTTGGTATTAAAAAAAATCAAAAATTAAAAATGGGTAGGTTTTACCAGTGTCGAGTTCACCACTTTTTATTTAAAAAAATGATGAACTCGACAATAATTAAAAAGGCGTCAAGTACGATTGTAAATAATGGTGAGTTTGACAATATAAAAAAATGTGAACTCAATACTAAATTAAAAAGGATCGAGTTCGATAGTAAAAATTATGAACTCAATAGTAAGGACCATTAATAAAGAAAAAGTTTACTCAATGTCCTGTCAAACTAACACACAAAACTTAGGGACTATTTAAAAAGAAACCCTTCTGCAAGGGTTTTTAAAGTAATTTTTCCCAACAAATATGCAAATTTGATGAGCACACAATTTACACCACACAGAAAATGAAATAGTCACTGTGGAGAGTATTTCTCGGGTGGGTGGCACGTGGCAATCTTGAGGAATTATAACCGATTCACCGAATTGTGTGGTGAGCTAACTAAACAACATTAAGAGCGACCTTTCAAATTACATTAGTGGGTAGGTCGGGGCAAACTCTGTAAAATCTGGTATATTAGGTGTAATTGCTCTCGTGGAAATCGAGGCAGATCACGGAGAGAACCCATGGAGACTTACGGACAGAGAACTCTATAAATACAAGGTGGCAACACACCCAAAAGGTTAGAAAAAATTCTCCCATAGAACACTTTATTAGATCGGCACTAAAATTCTAATTTGGGTGTCGAATTGATTTTGTTGTAGGCCCTCCCCTGAGCTTAAGAAGAATCATCGAGGATCACGAGGTAGAGCAAATTTCTACCTCTACAGTTACTTACTTCTTCCACCCAAAAATAGGTTCTTCCTATAAATTTTACTCAACTAAAATAGGTCATGTTAACGTGTGCCCTTAGAACACACGTTAAAGTGCAATAAATACACTTGAGAAATTGGACTTTGTACTGAAATTGCCCTCAAATAATTTTTTTTTATAAATTTATATATATATATATATATATATATATATATATATATATATATATATATATATATATATATATCAAAATACCTCCAAATGCTTATTCCCAAGGTGTATTTATTGCACTTTAATGTGTGTCCTTAGGGCACATGTTAACAAGATCTCAACTAAAATAATTAGTAAAGTTTTTTCAATGAAATACCCTTGAATTTAATATATATATAAGGGGCGGTTCAGCAGCCCTAAAGTTTGCCAAACATCTTGCTAAACATGGGTTAGAAGCTGGTGAGAATGATCTCTTTCATCCTCACAAAAAATCAGCCAATTCCAAAACTTTTAACCCCATCAAAAGTGATTTACAAAAAATGTTTGGCAAATTTTAGGGTTGCCGAACTGCTCCCATGTATATATGTATGAGTCAGGTAGTCACATAAAGCTACTCACAAAGTTACAACGTGTTTCGTCTTATATGTGTAAAAAGGTTCGGAATGTGCTGGTTTTTTGTAAGGATGATTTCTATGGTGAGGAGATCATCATCACCAAAAATCAGTTCATTCTGAAATTTCTAACCCTATCAAAAGTGATTTACAAAAAATAGACGATCCATAATTCTTCAACTTGTATACTAGGGTTAGAAGTTTCAAAATGAACTGATTTTTGGTGAGAATGATCTCTTTCATCCTCACAAAAAATCAGCCTATTCCAAAACTTCTAACCCCATCAAAAGTGATTTACAAAAAATGTTTGGCAAATTTTAGGGTTGCCGAACAGCTCCCATATATATATATGTATGAGTCAGGTAGACACATAAAGCTACTCACAAAGTTACAACGTGTTTTGTCTTATATGTGTAAAAAGGTTCAGAATGTGCTGATTTTTTGTAAGGGTGATTTCTATGGTGAGGAGATCATCCTCACCAAAAATCAGCCCATTATGAAACTTCTAACTCCATCAAAAGTGATTTACAAAAAATAGACGATCCATAATTCATCAACTTGTAAATATGGGACTAGAAGTTTCAGAATGAGCTAATTTTTGGTGAGGATGATCTTCTCACCATAGAGATCATCCTCACAAAAAATCAGCCAGAGGCCGAACCTTTTTGCCCATATAAAATAATATTACAAATGTTATTAAATAAATTAGTTGCCTTTTAAAATTAAGGAGTATTTAGTGGAAAACACTTTAGTAAGTTGTATTAAATAATTTTCTTCAAAAATAAAATTAATGACGTAACAACTTTTTTTTTTTTTTTTTTTTGGATCAAAGGAAGAATACCAAAATCAAACGGCAAGGTGGTTTTGGTGTGGTGGTTCACCTTGAGGTGGGCCCAACATTCATTGGATGGTGTGAAAACAAAACGCTTGGGTTGAGTTGAGGCTCTCTAGAAGAAATGTTACACATCTCTAAGAGATCAGTGTTTCTGATCTCAACCTGCAAGGGGGATTCAAAACTCACCGACGTCGCATGGTTAAAGAACCGTAGATTCTATCCCTCGGGATACACAACTGATCTGCTAATTATATTTGTGTATCCCGAGGTATAGAATTTACGGTTCTTTGTGCATGACGAGAAATTTTGAGTCCGGTTGTCAGATTGGGTTTAAAAGATCATTAGTCTTTTTTATTTTTCTTTTATCACAAAAAATGATAATTTCGTAGAAAAGTGAAAAAAACAAAAAGAATTCGTCCAGATCCCATGCACCTAACATGCCACAGTAAGTTACAATCGAAGGGACTGATGGGTAAAATATTAAGCAGATTTCTCGCTATATAGAGAGAGAGCATCGGCCACTACTCCATATACCAGAGGAGAAGACGAAAAAAGAGAGGAAAGCAAAGCCAAAGCCAGAGCCAAAGCATGGAAGTAATCTTGAAGATTTTGTTCTCTCTTTCAGTGATTTGCTTTTTCGGTGCGTTTATACATCTCTACAATGTTTTGGTTTTAAAGCCTCAAAGGCTTCGATCCAAGTTACGATCTCAAGGAATAAGTGGTCCACCTCCTTCTTTCCTAATCGGAAACCTCCGAGAGATGAAGAAGATCCAATCCTCTGTATCGGCATCTTCGAAAGAGAATGCTTTGAGACATGATTGGGCTTCATCTGTGTTCTCGTGTTTCGACCAATGGACTAAAGCTTATGGTATGTTTGTTTATCATGTATCTCTCTCTCACTCTCTCACTTTCTTTCTTCTAATACTATGAGATTGGTGTGGCTAACTCAATTGTGGGTGTTGAAATAGGTTCAACATTCATGTGTGCGATTGGGAACATACAGGTGTTGTACGTGACACATCCAGACATAGTGAAGGAAGTAGGGCTTTGTACATCTATGGACTTGGGCAAACCTTCTTATCTTCAAAGGGAACGTGGCCCTTTGCTTGGACAAGGCATCCTTACTGCTAATGGACCTTTATGGGCTCATCAGAGGAAAATCATTGCTCCTGAGTTATACATGGACAAGGTTAAGGTAGGGTTCTATTACAATTACAATGGGTCTAATACAAATAGTAATATTTGTGTTTGTGCGTCTGTCTGTGGGTGGGCTTTTATAGTTGAAATTTCTATGATTGTAGGGAATGGTGAATCTAATGGTGGAGTCTGCTAAGTTACTATTGAACAAATGGGAGAGTAGAATAGAAAATGAGAAGGGAGTTGCAGATTTAAGAGTTGATGAGGATCTGAGATGCTTCTCTGCAGATATAATCTCAAGAGCTTGTTTTGGCAGTAATTATTCTAAAGGGGAAGAAATATTTCTAAGGCTTAGAGCTCTTCAACAGGTTATGTCTAAGCAAAGTTTACTAATGGGTATCCCTGGCTTGAGGTTTGTGTGTGCTTCCACTGTTTTTATTTTTTTATTATTTATTGGTTTAAGCAAGAAAAATGTCTTGTATAAAAATAGGGAGCGGTTCGGCAGCCCTAAAGTTTACCAAGTTTGGTGCCAAACATTTTTTGTAAATCACTTTTGATGGGGTTAGAAGTTTTGGAATATGCTGATTTTTTGTGAGGATGATCTCTACGGTGAAGAGATCATCCTCACAAAAAATCAGCTCATTTTGAAACTTCTAACCCTAGTTTACAAGTTGAAGAATCGTGGACCGTCCAATTTTTGTAAATCACTTTTGATGGGGTTAGAAGTTTTGGAATAGGCTGATTTTTGGTGGGGATGATCTCCTCATCATAGAGATCATCCTCACAAAAAATCAGCTCATTCCAAAGCTTCTAACCCATATTTTGAAAAATGTTTGGCACCAAACTTGGCAAACTTTAGGGCTGCTGAACCGTCCCCATAAAAATAAACCTTATTATAAATATTCAAGGTAAAACCAAGCCATCCCTTTAGAACCAAATTAGACAAAGGAATTCAAATCAAGAGCAGAACAAATAAGAAATGAAACTGACCATAAGACTGCCACTGACACACTTAAGATTTCATCAATAAATCAAAATAAACCAGACTCCTTCGATAGCAAGGAGGGCCCAAATATGATCAAGATTTTTTTTTTCTTTATTTTGGTTTTCCATTTTTTTTTTTAATTACAGTAAACCATCCCCTTACACTTGTAGTCGTTGATTCCTTTACCAACTCCGGAGCTCTTCGATCTCCAAGGCTTGATATGGGTTTGGAAATATCCGGATTCACCGGCGGAGCTAGTAAGAAGCTGGTGGGGGCAATTGCCCCCACAGAACTTTGAGACACCCATATATTTTCAACTAATTACATGCCCCATTTGTCCCCACTCCCTCACCTCCCTCCAATTTTTGCCGCCCCGCCTCCCCCTCCAATTTTTGGTTGATGGCATTGCCTCTCGATTGGGCTTTCTCATATACTAATTGGAAATGACCTAAATATCCTTTTCTTCAACTTATAACCAAAAACCTCTGAATTTCTCCCTAAAACCATTCGTCTTCAAGTTCTTCAACAATACAACTAACCATAGTTTGCCCCCACTACAAGAAAATCCTGGCTCCGCCTAGGACCAGATTGGAGTATCCAAAACTAGTTGGCTTGCAATAGAGTTCAGATCATTCACTCCATTCATTCTAGCCTACTCCTTCTAGAATTGAGAAACTGTTTACTGAATTCAAATTTTAGAAACATATTCTACAACTTGATTGGATGGGTTGGAGTTCATCTCATTTGGCGGATTTTCTCTCACCTCTGTTATCAATTGCAGTGCATAAATCATTATAAATTTTCTTAAAATTCTTGTTGGGGGGAGTGCCCCCACAACAAAACAGGTTTTTCCACGAAGAACCTGGAGGAGAGGCGGCCATAGTAACCAGAAGAACTCTTCAAAACAACAAAATCAGGGAGAAAAGAAACTGAAAATCAACTTTAACTTCTGATCAATAGAGCTTGCTTTCCTAGAGTTAGCTCCATTTCATGGGTTAATGATAATGCATGTATTAATGAACTGAATTTTGTTAAGAAGATTATAAAATGATATTTATATTAAAAGGCTTTTAATTCAATGACAGACATCTCCCTACAAAGAACAACAGAGAGATATGGAGGTTAGACAAAGAGATCCGCTCATTGATTTTGAAGGTAGTAAAGGAACGCAAAGAGACGGGGGCCGAGAAGGACATGTTACAAATGATACTCGAGGGAGCAAACAATGGTGAGCTAAAACCAGATATGGCAGACCGAGTTATAGTTGACAACTGCAAGAGCCTGTACTTCGCTGGGCACGAGACTACTGCCATGACTGCATCTTGGAGTTTGGTTCTATTGGCTTCTAATCCAGAATGGCAGACACGTATTCGTGATGAGGTGTTAGAAATTTGTGGAGGCTGTCTTCCCAATGTCGATATGCTTCGTAAGATGAAACTGGTGCGTGTCACTAACATTTACTAGGCTATTGTTCCTACTAATTTAACAAAATTTCAACTTGTCTAGTGCTAGTGATATGATTTGGTTCAATTTAAATGACCCATTATTTGTATGGCAGTTGAATATGGTGATTCAAGAGGCATTACGACTTTACCCTACGGTTGTGTTCTTGTCGAGAGAGGTGTTGAAAGACATGAAATTTGGAGACGTTAATGTTCCGAAAGGCGTCAATCTTTGGATTCCGGTAGTAAATTTGCAACAGGACCCTAACATATGGGGACCAGATGCACATATGTTTAATCCCGAGAGATTTGCAAATGGAATCGCGGGTGCATGCAAGCTTCCCTACGCTTACATGCCATTCGGTGTCGGAACGAGAACTTGTGTTGGACAGAACTTGGCCATGTATGAACTAAAGATAATACTTTCGCTCATCGTATCGAAGTTCTCTTTCTCCCTCTCTCCAAAGTATCGACACTGCCCAGTGTTTAGGTTGGTTATAGAGCCTCAAGATGGAGTGGATCTTGTTGTGACCAAAGTGTGAGCTGAAGATTATTAGTAAAATGGGCTTTTGTGATTGCAGAAGGTAGCATAGATTGGGAGTTTATTGTCAGCTTTAAAATTATAATTTTATGGGAGCATCATCACTCATTCAAGACTCTGCTGCATGTTATGTTTGGAATGTTTGCGGTGTTGGGCCTTTTTTTTTTTTTTCCAAAGAAAGGACATGAGTCCTGAATTTTCTTACCAAAGTGAGTATCAACTCTAAGAGTGATAGATCTCTAGGGATTTCCAACCATTATATCTATAGGGAATATATGCTAATCCATGGAAAATATGTTGTTTTTCCTTCTATCTCAGCCCTATATGTTTAGAGAAGTGTTGATTTTTGAACTCAACCGGAAAAGGTACTCAAAACTCACCGACGTGACATGGGCAAAGAATCATAGGTTCTGTCCCTTGGGATACACAACCCACCTGTCATAAGCAGTTGTGTATCCTGAGGGTACAGCTGTGTACCCCAAGCGACAGACTTGGAAATTTAGCCCCAAGGTAAGGCCAACATCACCACTATTCGTTTATTTTCCCACTAATTTGCTGCACTGTTCGTTTCTCTCCAAACATTTTAAAAAACAAGCTCAAAGAACTTCTTCTTTAACTCTTCAATGGCACGAATAATTGAAACATGCTTTCAAGAAGACTTGGCTTGATCTGCTTATTAAGGCATAGAATCGCATAAGAGGAATCAGCATTTACAATCACCATCGTTCAACCTCTTTGAATTGAATTTTTCGAACATTCTAAGATTGCTTAAGCTCCACAGATCGTGCCACTTCACAGTAAGTTGGCGATTCGAGCATTTCTTGAAGGTGCTGGCAGCCCCAGTGCCTCAAAGCATCTTCTTCCAAACTGTGGAACATGCCTTTCCCTTCAAACAACAAATGGATCACTCAAATCTTTCTTATCGAATAATCTCCGATTCCTTTCCCTCCATGTGTTGTTAATCGTTAAACAAAAGGAGGTATAAATAGTGTTTTTTAGATGTTTGAAAATGAGATTCATTGCAATTTGGAATGTTGCCTACGTAGTAGCAGAGTCCACATCAGATTTAACAAAACAAAATTAATTCATTGTTATGCTCTTAAATTTGTGTAAATTATTGATTCATGTTAAATTTGATAACTTTGGGCATGGTGGACCCACAAAAAAATGTTCAAATAGTAAGATAATGCGAATCATTCCAATATTTTGTGGCTATAATTTCCCACTTTGGTGACTTGAGAAACTGTCGCATCAAGAAATGTGCATTCACAAATTTCTGTGCCAAACTTTTAAATGATAGTAAAATATAAATCATTTGTTGTTTATCAATTTATCCACGCATATCTTATGTGACAAAATCTTCATTGTAGAGGTAATTTTTCTGATGCACTTCAAGATCATGAGTTAAATCAAGATCTCACAACCAAAACCCATAAGATCAATAGAAAAACAAGAAAAAAAATAAAGAATACTAGGATTTTTTATGTGGTTAGACAAACGTGCTTACGTCTACGGGTTTAAGGAACCATTTCACTATAATGAATCTTTGTTACATGATCTTCTCTCTTTAGTCTTCTTTCTTCTTTCTTTACAATGGTCTTAGTCCTTTTAAATAGAAAAAAAAATCTAACCCACAGAAAGAAATTCTAATTCTAATTATATTATAGTTGTCACTTTAACTCTCATACAAATAAAATAATTATATAAAAGAGAAGGATCCTCTCAAATTGAAATTCTTCTCTAATTACATATATGATTAATACAAGATTCGAGATGAATGAATGCCGTAAATCACACGCGGTATGTATGCAGCTGACATGGCAAGGGCACATCAGCCACGTACAAACCACGTATGATTTACCTCGTCCATTCATCATTAGTCTCAATACAATATGTAGTTTCTCATTTTCTAGTGGATTTTTCCTTGTGGGATCATGGCACTATGGATCTCTACCCAAACAAAAATATTATGGGATTAAATATTTTTCTCCTTGTTGGATCCAAACCCTAATTTATGAGATTTAGTCGGATCTGACCCAATCCATTTACAACCTTTGGTTGCTATGGTGATAATATTTTTTGATTTAACATCATTAGTTTACCTAACATGAGTCAATGCCCTTAGTCATTGGTTTTTTTATAAATGTTAACGCCGGGGGGGAGTCCGAATTGAAGTCCAACTAGTGAGATTGGGAGAGCCAAGGCCTAGACCAAGGCATATGGGTCCCTCCCTCGGGCACGTGCAACGCCCGCACATCAAACACACCAAGTAAGTGAGGGTACACCCTCGCAGGTGGCCGTGAGGAGCCACTGCTCATATTGGGTGGTGAACACACAACCTATGGACTCTCGCCACTTATTGGATTCAAAATTGTCGTTGAGCAAACCCCTCAGTGTCTTAGTCACTGTCTTTGATTGAGTGAAATAATGTAAATTATTTCCCACCACCTCTTTCTTCCTTATTGAAAACATTCACGAGATGAAGAGGATCCAGTTGACGGTGGTGCATGGTGGCATCTTCAGAAGAGGATATCGCTATCTATCGGATGTTTTCGATGAGGAAAGAAGGACGTGGGCAACCAATTCCTTGAGATCATAGCTTGGATTGAAGCCTTTGAGAGTTCTAAATAAGAACATTGTAGAGATGTATAAGCAAAAACCAATCACACCAAGTGAGAACAAAATCTTCTACTACAACTACTTCCATGCTTTGCTACAACAGTCATTGCTTTTCTCATCATGTCTTACTACTACCTGCCTGATATCGATATGCTCCCACGACAAAACTGGTATGTCTCTATAACATTTTCTAGGCCGGTGATCACAATATTCTTCCTACAAAGTTAAAAAAATTGGAACCTTTCTAGTCCTAGTAATTTGGTTTCAAAAACGTGTACACATTGTGCTTCTGTTAACTCTCAATTTAAATGACCCTTGTATGTCATTTGAAAATGTGATTCAAGAGGCATTACAGCTTTGCCCTACGGTTGTGTTCTTGTCGAAAGAGGTGCTGCAAGACATGAAATTTGGAGATGTTAATGTTCTGAAAGGCACCAAGCTTTGGATTCCGGTGGTAACATTGCAGCAGGACCCTAACATCTAGGGATAAGATGCACCTACGTTTAATTCTAAGAGATTTGCAAATGGAATCATAAGCCTACATGCCATTTGGTGTCAGGACAAGGATGTGTGTTGGACAGAACTTGGCCATGAATGAGAGTGGATCTACTTGTAAAGAAAGTGTGACTTGAAAAGCCAGCTGCCAGCCAAGGAAAACAAGTACTTGGGTTTGCAATGTGGTGGTGGAGGGAGTGAATTGTCATCAGTTCTAAAAATAATTCAGTTTTTTTTTCTCCTCTATCATAAGCAGGACCAGTAAGTTTCTTTGTAAAAACTTTTTTGTGGTTCAAGCGAAATTATTTGCTCCATATAAGTTTTGAGGTTTTAATAAGAAAATCTGTTATGGTGCATTTGAATCAACTATTTGTTGGCCTTACTTGCTGGATTTATAATTTTTTTTTTCTGTTCACATCTATTCATGAATGTTTGGGTATTATAAAAAAAATGGGTGCCTGATATTCAAATAATTAAAAGATGGTTAAGTAATTCGATCAAATGCACATGAAATGAAATAAAAGAATGATACAAATTCATGTCTTACCCCGCCAATTATGTTACATCAGAGGGATGATATCAATTCAAGTAGCTGGTTTCCTTTAATGAATGTGAAATCACAACGGGTTTTGCCCGTATTAGGTCAGACTGTTTTGCCAAAACTGGCAGTTGATCTAGTCTCAAAACCCCCTTTTTTGTAATTGGCTTGTTATCCATTCAAGTAGCTGGTATCCTTGATGAAGGTGAAATTGCAATGGTTTTCACGAGTTTTAGCAGGGCCATTTACCGCCCAATTGGTTCTTCATTCAGTCCCCAACCATACTAAGTTTGAAACCTAACTGAGAGAACAGATGATTGGCATGCACTTATCAAGCTAAGCACACTGAATTGATCATGACCTGAAGATAGTAACATCCATCGACCTTCATCCATTGATATTAATCCTTCAAATGATCAAAAATTAAATTGGAAAATGTGATAAAAATAGTCCATCATCATCCAGCAATAGCTTACCATACAGAACCTTGTTCCAAATCAAACATCAGTGGAACCAACAGCTCATTCATGAAGTTTTGAGCTACCTGTTTGGTAGCTGCGATCCACCCATTGAACTTGGGAGGTTGCTTTCATGACTGATCCCATTTTTAAGGTCACCTGAAAGTGGGTACAGGACAAATCCAGAATCTCCCAAGACCCAAAATGGCTTGAACTAGATCAGGTGGTCAAGTAACTGGATTTCGACTTCTAGTCTGGATCTGCGATCGAGTCACTCTCTTATTTGTGTTTCGGCCATTTTTCCTATTTGCTTGAACTCTCGCCAAATCTGGTGTAGCACCTTTTATTGGTGTTTCTTTGGTACTCGAAGCATCCTTTGGTGTTCGATCATTGAATTTACCATTCTTTCTATTTCTTAAGTTGGAGCTAGTTGATTCTCGAGGATTGCTTTGCTCAGTCACATGTTTCCTTCTGTCCACATCCTCAATGGTGCCTGCTTTACACAATTCCTGGCACTCAGCCCCATTACTCGGGCCATCTTCATTGAGGTTTTCCAGTTTCCCATTTGTTAGGGTCAGGGCAGTGTCCTTGCTGTGAGAAACTTTGTTTGTTCCACTTGTTAGGTTTGATGATTGGCGGAAGCTTCTACGAGCATTCTCAAACCATTTGCTAACCTGAAAAACCGAAGAGGCAGAATCAGGGAAGTACAATCATTACTCAGTAAAATAGGAATAGAAGAAGGAGACCTGTCGGGGTGTGATTCCTAGTTCTTTAGCCAGATTCTCTTTTTTGTCTCGAGTTGGGTACTCATTTTCCCTGAAGGATTCCAAGAGCCCCTGCATGACACAATAGCCGTCACATATTAATATAAAAATATGGAAAAATGACATCAACTCTTATAGCTCCTAAAATTTAACCAACATTTTAATAGGTTAACAAAAAAAACAGAGAAAAGATATAAGATATAGACATTTCATGTGATTTAGCACTAAATTCCTGATCAAAGATATGAAAGACATGTATAGGTATCCAGACATAGGTCTGAAGCATCAGGAACTCCGACTTGTCAGTACACTTTATTTCATATGTTAAGAGAGATTCTTTGATTACTTTAATTCATGTTATGGAAGAATGTATTTATGTAAGCTGATATAAAATCACATAACTGATTGGGAAACAAACTATTTCAATAGATTAAAATTTCCTGTGGTACGAATTTGTTGGCATGGGTCTGACGAGGTATATGACACGATGTCCAACATAGAAAATTGAATGTCATTACATTGCAACATACAAGTACACATTGGTAAGTTCCTTGCAATGAGGAAATGCTCCACCCCTGGTATTGCACTTCAATTTTTTTGGTAACTATTAATATAACCTCCAGTCTGAATGAAGTGAAGTGCAAGTTGTTCTTAAAGAGAGGAACACCAAAAGAACATGGATTGACGTAATGAGAATGGATATGAACAAACTAAAATTACTAGATGAGATGGTTTTGTAGAGACTGGAATGAAGGAACAAGATCCATTCAGCTGACCCCAAATTTTTGGAATAAGAAACAATGCATTTGATCCATGGCTCAAAGTTCTTCTTAGTGTGAAACTTCCCAAGATACCTTGAAGCCTAATAAGAAACTGAAAAAGTCCACGGGCATAGAACAAATACATCGAGTCCTAAAAGAAAAGAAAACAAAAAAACTTAAAGCCTTCAAACATTTTTTAATGTCTTTCTCAAACCTTAGTTAAATGCCAATTAAGCTATTATGCTTATAAAAAATAACAATTAGTTAAGTGACAACAACAACAATGCCCCATCCCAAAGGTTTTAGCAGTTAGCCTAAAGTTAATCCAAGTAAATTGACATTAAAAACTAAAAACTATATTTTTCACCACCAACAATATAGATCATTTTATCATTAATTTTCCTAAAAATTGAATTGTTTATTTTTTATGTTCAATATTCATTTTTAAAGACAGCTAATGCCTGACGCCATGAGAATTATGCCTTATGCTTTCGTCATTGAAGTGCCTTGCCCTGCTCCTTCAAGTTTAAAAACATATGCAGAATTGATTGTAGGAACATCACACTACTGCTAGAATGCATAAACGTACACTTTTAACTTAGGTAGGTCTCTTGACCTCCTCCTTTATCTATTTAGCAATAATATCTTTACTAAGATAGCAGTTTACAGAATGAACAAAAGAAAATTTCATCTTCAATATACCAAGAAGAATTAAGAAAAAAAGCATCACTGTCATCATCATCAAAGCCTTATCTCAGAAGATTGAGGTTGCCTGAAAAATCCTGTACCTCCATTCAAAAAAGCATAATAAATTCCAATGATAATATAGTCTTGGATGTTATATAATAAAACCTAAATTTTCATTGGATATGGAAACATTGGCATCAAAAAAACGTTTATGACTACTTACTATTTCCGTTTAATGGCCAACATGAAGGGTGTATTATAGTTACTTAACTGACTCACCAGGCTATGAAACTTTCCCTAATAAATACCTGGGTTACAGCTTTTCCAAGAGTTCTAGATGGCGTTGCAGTAGCTATTTTTCCAGAAGAATCAGGTCCCAGATTATCTTTGGGTGTCTCAGCTGCTAAGTTATCTGCACCTTCAAAGTCCAGCTTCTCTCGAGTTCTCCTCTTCGGAGTGTTTTTGGTCTCTTTCAAATTCCGTTGTGTACTCCCTGTATTTTTTCTAGATGCTGATGCAGTAGCTACTTTTACTGTATAGTCAGGCCCCAGACTATCTTTGTGTGTCTCGGCTGCTATGTTATATGCACCGTTGCTGTCCAGCTTTTGGCGAGTTCTTCTGGTTGGTGTGCTTTCAATATCTTTTAAATTCCGCCGTGTAGCCCTTGTATTTATTCTGCTCCTAGTGGTTTGAGAGTTTCCTTTTGGTGGTACAACAGATGTATTCCCTATACCACCATCATTCTTCCTTTTCCTTGGTGCTTCTGTTTCAGTCCATTCTTCATCATCACTTGAATCAGAAGGAACATTTCCATATGCCTCCTTTATGAATCAGGACATGATAAACACTGATAAATGAAATGCAGGAGATATCTGTGTATGCTTAATAATATCCAACAAATCTTAAACTAAGCAATAAGCATGATTCCAAAAATGTCCCATGCAGATTACAGCATAATGTGTGTTAGGGCACCAAAACCAGTTGCATCACAGCATGGACTATTCTTGGACATGGATGCTTCTATAAAAAGTGAGGAGACTCATGATGAACTATTAAGCTTTGATTAGTCAGAATAGGAATAGAGAACAATCAATTGTGCTTTTGTGCTTTCTTGCATTAGTTTGTTTCCCAAAAAGGTACCACAACAAAAATGCCCAACAAAATATTTTGTATACTGGTATCAAACTTACATTCGTCTCTTTATGCAATAATCATGTGAGCAAAACATTAATTGCAGAAGCAGAAAAGTATACGTGAACCAAATTAGGTCCAAGACTAGTACTGTTGTCATGCATCCTGTTCTTTCAAAGTAAGAATATCAATTGAAACACCTAGCATGAAGTGAGAAAATGAATTAGAGAGATGCTATTAAGAGAAGCTTACATCGTGCAATTTTTTGTAGTCTAGTCGTTCACGGTTCCTTTTGGACAACACAGGTGAAGCATTTCCTTGGCTAGGGCCTGGCTCCAGTATTGATAGCAGCTCAGTGTTTATAGACTGTTTCTTCTTCCTACCCATTCTAGATCTTCTGTTACTTGAACCAGTGAGAAGCTTGGCACCATCCACCGAAGAGTGCACAAGAACATTTGTGCCTGAAGATCCTTTACCATCACTTAAAGCAGTAGAGGCCTCAGAGTCAGATGTAAAATCAGAACTAGAGCTTTCCTTCTTAATCTGTTCATCAACATCAGGGGCATTGGGATCATAATCATCATCTTCTGAATCATCAGAAGGAAGACCCAAGTACTGTTCCTCATGGGGAGAAGCCCCCAAGTCATCGGAAGCAGAAGTAAAATCAGATTCTTCAGAACTTGAGTTGTCTGTTTGAACCCTTTCATCCAACTCAGGGCCATCTGGGTCATAATCATTATCCTCGGAGTCATCTGATGGAAATCCGAAGTTGTCATCTGGATTATCTCCAGATCCTGTCGCAGCTGCCTCGGGAAAAACCTTCTGCCAATGGAGAAAAGAGAAATCTGAGAGTTGAAAAGATCTAACAGTCTTGTAAAGAAACTAAACAGATGAGACAAAGGGCTCCACAACTCACCTCCCACTTATCATCAATAGAGAGATTTGTTCCTTGAACGTCATTAAGCAAGTAAATGCAATCTACTTTGCAATCACATCCAGGGCACAACCATCCCTCGTCTTCAGGAGGAACTGAAAGAAAGAAAGAAAACCAAGCAAGCATAAACTTTTATTTAACAAACAGCTAATTCAAAGTAATAGTGACTAAAATAGTTTGGATGTTACTTTTATCTTTTGACAATGGGGGATTCAAACACATCAGATGAAAGCCTCGATCGCAGATACCATCACAGAGTATAATATCATTATCATCAGACAAATCTTTGGACCCACATTTGGCACAAAAGATCTGCCACACAGAAATAAGTAATAAGAAACTATAACGAAGAGCGAGGAAAGGTTATGAAATCATAAAACATGCCCTACATCCTCACTGCAGATTTGTCCTTCGGAATCAAATAAAGATGGTTGAAGCCTTCCTTCAGCGCATAAAGAATCCAGATGTTGAAATAAATCACGTATTTTTAGTTTGCAACGTAAAATTTCAGAAGTGGCACGTTGAAGCTCCTGCTCTGGTTTTATTTTTTCCATGCTGCAAATTTAAAGAATAGCTACGTTAACAAAAGAAACAAAAACAACTTCAGGTCACAGTAAATATGCAGTAATGGATGGACAACCAAGTAAAATACCACGAGCCCTAGAGCAACAGTAAAGGATCCCCTCCTCATAAAGAAGGAAAACCCAAAAAACACCAAATAAAAAATGATCTTTCATTTAAGGTACATAATTCCATTTCGTTGTTTTGATATTTTTAAAAGCTGAAATAGAGCCAAAATATGCTGAAAGAAAGGATTTTAAATCATAGAAAATGTTCTTTTATTTCATAAGAAATGATAGAAAACTGCTTTCTAAATGATCAAATAAAAGTTACACACTTTTTCACATAGATACACATTAGAAATGTTCTGAAACATTTTGATACAAAATAGGTAACTCAAAACATTGCTTTTGAGGCATAAATAATGCCAAAACAAAGGATATAACTATCAATACCCCAAATGCAACCTCCATCTGGAAGTATCCAAACCAACCCTTCGATATTAACTCGTCTAATTTACCCTAAAGTTGAGATTTAGAGCCTGGCTTGAACTCAAGCTGCAAGTAGCAAAAACAAGGGGTTCATGCAGAAAATGATATTTTGCTGTAACAACATTGTCAATGATACTCCAGCAGACATGGTGAGGGCCACTCCAGTGCATTCAAACAATGCCACCATATCCATGTTGTTATTTAGCATTCAGTTAGAAACCAACACCCACAAAACTTGACAAGCTAATAACCAAAATTTTCGATGATCTACAGACAAGGGTAAGGTCAAAAATTCTGACTAGGATAATTTTAAAAAACATTACCAACTTGATTCTGGAACACATTAAACAAACCAAGATATATATCAAGAAAACCAATGAGCGTAACTCAATTTTCAAGACATATAAACCAACTTTATTTTATCAAAATGATGCTGAAAATTCTCTGATACAAGAAGAGACAACCTAATAGAAAATGCTTGGGGTACAGAACGAGGGTAAAATGCCAGTATGATTCCATGATATTCTTTTAACTAGAACTTCTACGGAAAAATGAATATAAATAATTGTATATTATAAATACAAACCTTCCATTCCCAAGTGTATTAAGTGCTAAACCAAGAAACATATGCTAGAGAATTCAAACAGTCCCATTACAAAAATTAAATATCATATAGATATCCTTACCAAGAAAATTTAAAAATAATTAAATTCACAAATTCAATGTCAAATCAACAAAAGCTACACTTAGAATACTGCACAACTTATGCTACAATATACAAACCTTAGTCCTTTCCAGCCCTCACCAGAATAAGCATCAATCAGGTTATGTTCATAGCCCATTCGATTGAGTAAGTATCTCAGACGTTTCCTAGTTCTCGAGAATTCATCATTCAATGTTTTCTTCGTTGATTTGCACTTCTTTCGTTTTTTCTCTTTTTTGCTGCTGACATTTGCAGAGATACTAGGATCGGGAGGCTTAGAAGTACCATGTGAACTTGACTGAAGAACTGTGGGACTACTAATGGAGGATCTCAACATATATTTTCTTTTTAATGGTCTTGAGGAAACCTGGTTTTTCTTCCATGATGACCTATTAGTACTCTTCGCTGCATCCTTGGGTGGAGTTCCCAATTGTTTGATGTCAACAGAATCTGATCCTACAATCCTAATTTCCAAAGTTTCACTTTGTACATGTTCAAGGCCAAGTTCATTCTTTTCTCCAAACATAATTTTTTGGGGGCTTGAGCTTTCCGTTGTCTGACCGTTCTGCTTTTCTTGCGTTGTATTTTGTTTTGGGCTTGAACTTTCTATTTTTTGACAATTCTCCAGCACGCTGGATTCTACAAGCTTGGTCTCCATAGGTTCACTTTGGGCATGCTCTGAACCAAGTTCATGCTTTCCTTGCAATCTATTTTGTTTCAGGCTTGAACTTTCTATTGTCTGGCAGTTCTCCCGTGTGCTGGATTCTACAATCTTGGTCTCCATAGGTTCACTTTGTGCATGCTCTGAGCCAAGTTCATGCTTTCCTTGCGATGTATTTTGTTTCAGGCTTGAACTTTCTATTGTCTGACAGTTCTCCTGTGCACTGGATTCCACAATCTTCATCTCCATAGGTTCACTTTGTGCATGCTCTGAGCCAAGTTCATGCTTTCTTTGCAATGTATTTTGTTTCAGGCTAGAACTTTCTATTGTCTTATAGCTCTCCTGTGCATTGGATTCTACAATCTTGGTCTCCATAGGTTCACTTTGAGCATGCTCTGAGCCAAGTTCACGCTTTCCTTGCAATATATTTTGTTTCGGGCTTGAACTTTCTATTGTCTGACAGTTCTCCTGTGCATTGGATCCTAATATCTTGGTCTCCATAGGTTCACTTTGTGCATGCTCTGAGCAAAGTGCATGATTTCCTTGCAATGTATTTTGTTTCGGGCTTGAACTTTCTATTGTCTGACAGTTCTCCTCTGCATTGGATTCTACAATCTTGGTCTCCATAGGTCCACTTTGTGCATGCTCGGACCCAAGTTCATTCTTTTCTTGCATTGTATTGTGTTTCGGGCTTGAACTTTCCATCGTCTCACAGTTCTTTGCATCGGATCCTTCAATCCTAGTTTCCATTGCTTCAATTTGTACATGTTCCAAGCCAAGTTCGTGCTTTCCTTGAGACGCATTTGGTAACGGGCTTGAACTTTCAATTGTCTGACAGTTCTCTGCATTGTACTCTACAATCTTGGTCTCCCTAGGTTCATTTTGTGTATGCTCTGAGTCAAGTTCATGCTTTTTTCGTGATGTATTTTGTTTCGGGCCTGAACTTTCCGTCATCTGACAGTTCTGTGCATCGGATCCTACAATCCTAGTTTCCATAGATTCACTTTGTAATTGTTCAGAACTAAGTTCATGTTTTTCTCCCAATGTATTTTGTTCTGGGCTTGAACTTTCCATTGCCTGACATTTCTGTGCTGGGGAAGCAGCCTCCATATCTCAGCCTAGGATATATCCAAATATCCAGTAAGGCTAGTAATCTACAAGTATCACTATTCAGTAAGGTTTTGTCCCATTAAAAATAAAACAATAATAATGACATGAAAATAACATCACCCGCACGATAAAAGCCGTTATTACCAATTCAGTGTTGTTTGGGTTACATATACTTGATATACCTGCGAGAGAGAATGAAGAGTGTTAACGACTGCTAGCTCATTTCATCTAAGAGAGTGTAATTGAACAGTCATAACTAATTTGTACCCAAAAAAAAATTTTGTGGCTGAGTCCAGTAGTCCAAACTGCAGGGTTCATGTGGATAACATTTCAGACAATCAAACGACACACAAATTGTCAATACCTTTAAGACCATCCTCACAAAATTTCAATCCATTATGGCTTACTTTACTTCCATTAAACATGACTTGAATTTGAAGAATCAGGAATGTTAATGTTGGGCATCATTCTAGTATAGTTAGTACTTCTAGAGGTCTCAAAAGTTGACTTCAAAGTCACATGCCCTTATAGGAGCAAATACGATAAGAGTGAAGAGCTGATTTTGGAGAATTATCCCCTCACCATGGAGATACACCCAAAAAATCAGCCACTTTTGCAAACTTCTAAGCTATCAAATATGCATTTAATTTAACTATAAAAATGGGCATTCATATTTGCTCAACTTGTAAACTGCATTCTAGAAGGCTAGAAATATCAGAATTGGCTGATTTTTTGTGGGGAGAGCATCCTCACTAAAATCCAGTCCCTGACTCATTTCCATAAGGTGCCTACTGGTGCATCTTACTTTAGACATCAACTTTTCAAATGTCCATGGATCCCAACCCCCTGACCCCACCCCCAAAGACACACCACATCACGAATGATTGTTGCATTCAAGTTATCGGTGAAAAATGGACAGTGACTATTGTTCAAGAAAGGGCTAATTTTAATAAGGAGAGAGATCATATTTACCTTCTTTGACTCTTGTCTATATGGATGTAAGCACATCATCCTGAATATCGAAGAGTCTAATAATATATACTCTTACCATAGAACATATCATAATGAGTTTGACCATTCAAAACATTCGTGAGCAGCCTTTTATGATGTGGGTAACACAATGGAACGGTTCAGTCCATAAATATTTGCACACGCAACAAGCAAATAATAGAGAGATCAACCAAGGTCTAAAATCTTGTAAAGAGGCAATGTTTCAGTCAAGAGAAAAATCAATATTGCCTCGACCAATACATTTGATACATACCAATAAGTTCCCGAAACATTCAAGTTTTGAGGGTAAATGTTTTGTATGAGTCTAGGTCAATACAAATACGTATCGGCACACATCATGATACATTTCGATAATTTGAACAATTAGAGTAACATGTACAAATTAATGATCCTTTCATTCCACTAATCCATTCTATAAAAGGAGTATATCGGCATCAAATTTGTTCCATTATTCATCAAAAAGTTCATTGAGATAATAACTCGACTCCTCCATCCCTCAATACAATTGGTTCACAGGAGTGATTTTGCAAAGTTCATGAATTGCAAAAAAGGTACAAAATGTTGGGATTTTCCTTCAAAAAGAAGATCCAAGTATGTCAAGAGCAATCATCAGCAAAAATGACAATATTTTGAGCCAAAAGAAGATTAGACGGGTGCCAATCCCCAAACATTAGAATGAATTAATTCAAGTGGAAAAGAAGCTCTTTTATTTGAACGAGAAATGGAAATTGAGTACTCTCACTTAATTGAGAAGCATGACAAATAGAATGGACATGACTCTTAGACTAAAGGGGGATAAAGCACTTTTTACATAGTTTATTGCTCGACTCATGGTTACAATGCCCAAAATGATGATCTCAAACAATAACGTCACAACTTGGTTGAATTGTAGGCATTAGCAATGGAAGCTTCTTTGAATGGCCATCTAGAAAATATAGACGGCCTAGACAAGCCCCCTTGACAAATGTTATCCTGGGAAATGGATCCTTTAAGAAAACAGAACTTTGTGTAAATACAAATTTTAATTTAATATCGTTAAGAAAATATCTTGAATGCCTTTCCCATTTTTCATCATTTGGTTGTGACATTTCCATATGTTCCCAATAATTATTTCATCAGCCAAGAAAGGTGTTCTAGGCCATTCTAGGTCACCTTTGTAAATTGATGATGCAATACAATTCCCAAACAACCTCATAATCAAATAAATGCACAATATTGTTCTTGATGAGGGCAAGACCACGAGTTTAGAGATTAGAGTTTATCAAATAAAGGCCCAAACCCAATACTTATGGATAGATGACATTTACATGACATATTTGAAGCTAAAAACCCCATGGACATGGGAATATGAAGACTCCACCTTCGAGGAATGCATGTAGGCTTAGGGCTTAAAACAGGTCGGGTTCAAGCCGGATATGAGTATGTTCATATCCACATCTGAATTTTTTATTCGAATCCGAATCTGACTCGGCTCCTACTAGCTAAAACCATATCCGAACCATTTTACTTTTATTAAATCCATATCCAGATTCGATCCGACCGAATTAATTGATTTGGGTTAGTCAGGTTGGATAATGTCAAACCATTCAAGGTTATTTCAAATAAAATTGCTAAAATGTGGTCAAATAATTACTTGAACTCAAGATCTCTCCATTTTGAAGAAGGGCCTTGACTACTACACCCAACCATTGTTGGTTGATGAAATATGGCTTGAAAAATATAAAAATACAACTTGCAATTTAATATATCATTTGGATCTTGACGGATATAGGGATGGATCCATATCTGACCTGGATCCTACTCGGATCAAGGAAATCAACCCATATCCAAACCATATTTTAATTTGGATATACTTGATGGAACCAAACCTGCTAAATTCAGATCACTTGGATTTCGAATAAAATCCATCCCATTTTAAGCCCTATGTAGGCTGCATTTGGGATTTATTTCTCTTCATGGTTACAATAACCCTAATTGGGTTTAAATAAAAAATAGTAAAAGATAAGAACAAATCAATCCTAATCTTGAAAGTAACCTATCCTAATCTAAATCAACATTCTACTCTTTTTAATATTTGATTTGGTGTATTGTAGTACACCTTATTACAATGCTTCCTATAATACTCTAATACTTTCCCTCAAACTTCTAGCAATCAAAGATCCATAAGATTTTAACAAAATCAATAACCCTCAAGAACATGAACATTAATTAAGAGTTGTCGTGGAAGAGTGATCAAGAGGATTTGTCGATGCCATTCAAGAGATGAATTGTTGTTGGTCGTTGATGATTGATGATATACCCACATGTGTAGAAGAAATGGATGAGTAATAACTCAACTCAAATGGACTACAATCAGGTCATGATTGATTTAGGCTAGGCTGAAACTTGATATGTTAATCCAAAAAGGGTTAAAAATGAGCTTGATCATCAAATTTTCAGAGACTTGAAGAAGAGGAGCTTGATTACAATGGATTCTGAATTTTCTCGAAAATATGAGCTTGATCACGAAGAATTCATGGGCTCTTTAGACCAAAAAGAGCTTGATCAATGGAGAGCTCTTTAGACCAAAAGGAGCTTGATTAATCAAGATTCAAAAGCTCATTGGACCATTGAGCAGGTTAGCATATATATTTGGTAGTATGTGCCAATATTTCTCTTAATTACATATAAATAATGGGCGTTGTGAGAAAGAGCTCTTGATTTTGTTTATGTATTATATTTATACTCTCACTACAATATATTATATCATTGTCAGAAATCGTGGTATTACTTGTGGTTATCATCGTATGGGAGATATCTCACACCTCAAGATCCTGATACTTAATCATGGGGATGTATGCTGCATGACAATTATCATCAAAGAGAAATTATCTTTGGGATACAAGTTTTCCCTACGAATGCCCATTCGCTTACATAGCGAATGACCATACGCTTCTCCAACTTCAGGATAATGGATTTGGACTTACTTCCATCATAGATATGTTTCCTCATCTTTCAATGGTAGTAATTTTGGTCTAATGTTCACCCTTGAGCTCCTCTCTAATAGGCAAGCATCAATGGGACTTTATGTTGTATGGCGCCATGGTCTTACATCATTTGGTATCTAAAATAGACACAAATTTGGTATATAAAAAAGAGAAGAAAAGCATATATTTGGGAAAATTCAAAAGAAAAAAAAAAAGAAGGAAAGGAAAAAAAAAAAAAAAAGGGAAGACAAGAAAACAAGCGAATGACTTAGCGAATGGTAGGGGGTTTTTCTATTTTAATTAGGGGCACTTTTGTAATTTTATTTTTTCTTATGTAACAAACTACCATATAATTCTACAAATAGGGGAGTTTTGTAGAAGTTTAAAAAAAACTCCTTTTGTTTGGTGGAGAAAAGCTTCGAAGCAGTTATGTCCAATTGTATCTCAAACTATTTTTGTGTTCTATGATTTATTTTCTTTGTAAATTAATGGACCAAAAACCACAAAATTATTTTTAGCTTCTTTTCTTTTATGCTTCATAGGATAAGATCATAATCACCTCATCACATTGAGATAGTGGATTTGGATCCATCATCCTTGTAATGAGAACAAAGGAAAAAGAACTCAAGCTTTTGCTTGATTCTCATTCTCTTTACTTTCTCTTGGATTATTTGAGGTTTTGGTTGCCTTGGTTCATTGGAAGAGTAGTACCCCAAAATTGGGAGTTGAGACTCCAAACTAAAGAATTAAAGAGAATGATGAAGAAATACCCCATGAGTATCCATCATCTCACTATTTTGATGGGAGGGCAAAGAGAGGGAGAACACTTGCACGGCATGCTGGCTCTTGAAAATGAGATTTTTATCTTGTTCTTACATTCTAGTTCACTAAAGGGGTTAATTTTTTTATTTGTAGATCTATTTGCCAGTAATAAATTTTTCTATCTACCTCGAGATACATAAAATAAAATGACAAATGATTTCACTATTTTTAATGACGATGGTGATAAGAATATAAATACATTCACTCAACAAAGTGTTCTCCTCTAAATAATGGTCAAATACAATGAAAATGATGAATAGCTTTCTTGTCTCGGGCTTCGCTCTTGACCAATGGGAAAGGTTTTTTGAGACATGTAGGAAATTGGGTGTAATTTTTAATTTGATCTTCTATAAAGGTTTTGTGGTTTTGTAGATAATCTAGTATCTTTGGACTTTTTTCTTGATAGGCCGAGAAGGATTCATTTGCTTTTGAAGAGGGTCTTGATTTTCTTTAGATTTGGAGTCCAAGTTTCTATTGAGGAACCTTGAATATTTTGTGGGGGAGGGCTTCGGAGTTGCTTTTACTAGAAAGAGTGTTTCTGTCTTCTAAGAAAAAATGATCCAGACCCTAAACAAAGACCTAAAATGCAGTATTTATAGACTTAGAATGAGAGTGTCTTTCTAGCTATATGTGTTGGATAGAAGCTCCAACTTGGACTCAAACTAACTTATTAAGTCAAATATCTACAAACTACCTATAAAAAAAGTACAAAAACTCCCAAACACCATTGATATTTAAGAAAATATTTTCCTAAACATAACATAAATCAAATTATAACTTAATGACAAGGAAAATTATACACTAGAAAATTAACAAAAAATTTAGAAATAAATGCCAGAGCCTCAACTCAGAACTAAACTCCACTTGAAGAGGGGAAAAAAATTTAAATGAAAAAACAATATTAAACCCACCTAAGTCCCTAAGAATCACTAAAACTCTTATTTTTTATCCCTAAAGAAAATAAACAGCCCCAAATGAATTTACACCTCACAAATCCTTCTCCATCACTCATTTGGATCATGTCCGGATTAGCACCTTAAATCAGGTACAAATTGACCTCTCAGTATCATTAACCAAACTACACCTTTGTAACTCCCTTTCTGTAAGCAAACCCTAATGGATGTTTAAATCCATTAGAATGCGTCTGCATTTGATATCAAGGCACTAAAATTTTAAAAGGTTCAACAACCGATCTGTTTGCAGCACAAACTCAACATTTCCCAAGTTCTCTACACGAATGCATTGAAAAAAACGGTTTCAATTGTTCAATGTAACCCTAACTTCATTCCTAGGGCTTTTTTTTTTCTAAATTCACCGCACACAACAAAAGAAAAAGAAAATTAGACCTCAAGTTCTCATCGATTAAACAAAAAGAAATGCAAACTGTTAGGGCAAAAATAACATAATCTATCTCAAATCTTAATCTGAAACTCGCTCAAGCAAACATCACCAAAAAAGAGAGACAGGAAAAGAGGCGAAAAGAGAAAGAGAAGCTCACCTTACAGTCTTCCTGAATCCATTATTCTCTGCAACCATTCGAAACACGCACCATAGAGAGTGAGACAAAGAGAGATTTGAGGGAGGTTAATGAGCGAAATCGAAAGGAGAAGTGAATCAAGATGAATGTTTTCCCGCCTTTTATGGATCGAGAGAAGCGGAGATTAACACGAACGCTTTTTCTCAAAGTGTGTTTGTGGGGCTGTTAAGCAATTTTAGCAGCAACTTCTATGCCTCTGTGAGATCGATATCACCACCGCTTTTCTACGCTCAAGATTTTCTCGACGTCGAAAACGAGGCTCTTCTTTACAAGTCCAGAGGAACTTAGAACAAACAAAGGTGAGGTGGCGCGTAATGCTGCCTTGGCGCACGTTTGTCTCTATGGCTGAGAGAGCTCGACGACCCCATGCTATTTTGCGCACCATTCACGAATCACAAAGTGGAGAAATGATGGGATAATGTAAGTGTGTAGCTCGTCACTATTTTATATTCCCTCTCCGTAGTGCGCTGGCTGACTCAACCCTTCGATCTGAAATCTGGACCGTCCATTCACGTAAGAATATCGATCTGATATGGGACAACATCACCGCAGGGGTTGTTACTATTATGAACCGTGCTGAAGTAACATTGAAATGTACGTCGATTCTGACGTTCTGATGTGATGATGCATAGATAATCATAAATGCTTTTCCCTCATGTCTCGATGAAAAGAATCTATGGTCATTGTGCACCACCACATCAGAGTATACCTTTTAATGTTACTTCAGTAGTATCTTATTATTATTAAAACCAAAGTCTTACACTTGACGAGTCCAAAAAGAAAATGGAGGAGGGGTCATTTAATGGACCCTGCGGAGGGATTTCTTTCTAAATAGTCCCTAAGTATTGGACTGTAACTTGATTATTCATTTAATAAATTTTTCCTTTTTTTTTTTTTTTTTTTAAATGATCACTCAACCTCATTTCACCTTATAATATTTTTGAAATACCCAAACTATCAATTTCTCATCTTCTTCACTTACTTAAGTTTGTCAATGGTGGGGTTGAGATCAATTTCGAAGATAATTGATCTTGAATGATGAATGGATAATGATATACTTTTAATTTTGAAATTTTTATGTATTTTTTATTTATTACAATGATTTATAATAAAAATTGAAGAATGAAGTTGTGATTTGAATTTTTTCGAAGATTGCATTGGAACTTTTGATCTGATTGTCCATTTCACAAATATAATATACCAATTTTAGGTATTTCTAGAAGGTCTATCCAATTTCATAGTTGAAAAAAAAAAAAAAAAATGTAGATCACATTTACAATGTCAAGTTTACCACGTTCTATTGTCAAGCTCACCATTTTTTAATGTCGATTTGACATTTTTTTTAAATTGTCGAATTCAACAATAAAAAATGTCGAACTTGACAATAAATAAATAGTAATGAGCTTTACAATAATAATAATAATAATAATAATAATAATAATAATAATAATAAGTGGTGAGCTTGACAATAAATAAAAAATTTGTGAACTCGACACTGCATACAAATTTTGGAATTTGAACTTCATTCTTTGTTTTTTTTTTTTGTTATAAATTGTCGAAATAAATAATTAAATACATCTAAACATATAAAATTAGAAATATATCATTTTCATTTGTCATTCACAATAAAAAAAAATCATTGAAAATTATTGCAATTATCATCGATAAACCTATGTAAAGAAGATGAGAAAAGGGTATTTCAAAAACATTATAACATGAAATGAGGTCAAGGGGGACCATTAAAAAATAAAAAATTTACCAAATGGACTATCAAGCTATTGCCCAAAATTTAATGTTGTGTTTGGATTGAGAGAAATGGAGAGAAAATAAATGAGTTTCTCTTCATTTCTCTTGTTTGGATTGTTAAGTGGGGAGAGAAGAGAAAATAATTGGTGAAAAAAGGAGGGAAAAAAATGTGAGTTTTCTTTCTCTCCAAAAGTGGAGAGAAGAGGAGAGAAATGGAGAGAAATCTTTTTAAAATATTTTATAATTCCAGCTTTACACCTAGATTACTTTTAGGATATTTTAAAATTCCAAAATTATCCCAAGTTCTCTCCTGTTAATCTAAATATAGTGAAGAGAAATTGAGTTTTTTTCCCCTTCCCTTTTATTTTCTCGATGAGTTTTTTTTTTTCTCTCCACTTCTCTCAGCTCAAACATAGCCTTAGGGAATATTTAGGAAGAAACTCCTCCACCATGATCCTTTAAGTAATTTTTTCAACAAAAAAAAAAAGGGTTTTCTAATTTGACTGAAGCATTAACGACCATCTTGTCTCCATAATATGTGTTTAATAAACCAAATGTTGTTTGGCAAGCAATCCCTATAAATTCTAATTCTTCCATCATCCATGGGATACTTGCCACACTCGAGAGCATTAACCAACAACAAGGAGTATGAGTTGATATATAGTTTCTTATTTAAAAGATGGAAAATTCGCAACCCTTCATGTTAACCAGCCAACTATTACAAAAGACCAATCTATTGGAGAGGTGAGGAACTATGAACATAAGAGGGTCATGAGACTTAACTTGAGTTCACACATCTAAGAGTGGAGGGAAGTACACACTCAATAGTACTCCCCCCACAATTTAAAAAAAGCCCAAATTTGATGACCTTGGACTGTCAAATTTCATAAAATTCGATGGACCAAGAGATCAAATTGACATCGAATTTTTCATTGTCAAATTTTTTTTTCAATGAGCCGAAACTATCAAATTAATGAAAGATGAGAGAAATTCGATAATTCTAAGCCGTCAAATCTGAGAACATCAAAATTTTGACGGTCCTAGCTATCAAAATTTAATTTCTAAAATTCGTAAGCCTTGGCCCGTCTATTTTTTCTGTCGAATTTTTCAGTTTTCACATAGTTAGATTTTGATTTATTTCTAAGGTTAAAATGGTAAATGCATATGTAAAACAAAAAAAAAGTATTTTCAGTATTAAAAAAAATTACATTTTACTGTTTTTACCGTTTTGGTAAAAAATATTAATTCCGAAAACAATAAATTACTGTTTTCGGAATTAATGGCTATAGTTTACCATTTTGGTAATTAATTATGAAAACTGTACCGTTTTGATAAATTTCTTATCATTATATCAAATCTAATCCTAATATAATATTTATCCTAATTCATGAAAATTTGATCTAGAACATGCATCATATATAATAAACCTTATTACAATGCATCCTAAGTAATATTGTATCAGCAAATATCATCCAACAACAATCGTATAGTAAACCCATCCACATAGCAAGAAAAGTCCACCAAATTGAATCAAGGTTCCCTTAATTATAGGGTTTCAAACAAGAGATAATAATAAAAGGATTTTTTCAAAGAAAATTATTCTAAGACACCTTATTAATTGTTCTAAACATCCAACCATCACCATTACCAGATAAAATAACCACGTTGGAGGTTGATTATTAATTTGGTGTCAAAATAGAGAAAGCATCTTGCCATTATCACGGTGAGTACTGTCCAGACATGAGCAGATCAAGCAGAGAGCCTCCTCCTGGTTCTTCAAAATGCGATCCACCAACCTCTGCCACCATATTTTCATAGTCAAAGTCTAATGGACAGTATAAATCGTTCACAAGTTCATAAGTTTTATGGAGTATTTTTTATTTTCCTAAGTACCAACGTGCAGAAAACAATTACATTCATTTCATAGTCTAAGTTTCGGCAGAAACCACAACGAAACATTGACTCAAACACAGTAAATGCATGTTGGGAATGTCAAGCACAATATTGAAACGTCTAGTTCAAGACAATCTCAATTTTTTCCAACCAAGATGTTACCGCGAAAGACATTATATTAAACCTTGGCGCATGAAGTAGATTAGGGACCCATGGGTTCTTTAAAGCTAAGCTCAAATAATGTAACAATATAAGTATTTTAGTTTAACTAATTAAGTGTTGATTTTAAACTACTTTATTTTTTGTGTTTAAGTAACTAGACTGAGATCAATTTTATACATAATTATAGTTGTTCTTGGCTTTCAGACCTATATCTCAGTTGATGTATAAGAGAATGCAATGCACATTCATTTGCTACAATTGATATTACTTATTATTTGATGGTTGATCATTGTATATTTTCATGCATAAATCATTTTCACAAATTTCAATATAAAAAAACTCACTAGCAGTTTTATAATTATTAGCAAGAATAGTGATCCAGAACCGTATCTCGTACCTATAGCAACATACGGTGTCTATGTGGCACGTTTGGGTTGGAGATTAAACACGCCGGGTTGCATGTTTTATAGAAAATGACATGGTTAAGAGCCTGATACGTTTATAAACTCCAACCAAAATGTGCCACGTAGACATCGTTCCTATTCTGTACAAACAAGACACCGCTCTAGATCCCGATTTGATCTATTGACAATTATTTTCACACCATTTGGAAAAACATTCTAAAAAATTCCTCTTTCCTAACAAGTAAAAACTTTATCAGAGCATCAAAATTTGAATACCTTGAGTACATATTCCATTACCATTTAGTAAACTAAGATGAGTAAAAGAATGAATAACAAACACATGAAAATATAGAAGCCCTTTGTTATTTCAACGAAGAGTCGGGATCAAATACACCCAGGTAGGAAGATTGAAACCTAGCTCATTCCCACACCTCGAAATTTTTCCATATAAATCGATCTCTCATTAGAAGAAAGAATCTCCTTTTAGTGTATTAATTGAGAGACGCATGTAAGTATAGGATTGGGTTTCAGTGCTCCTCTTGGATGTACATATAAGATCATGATTCGTTAACTGACTGGAGAAAAAAAAAATAACTCGAACGATAATCTCTACTAAATAATGTGAGTACCACCTCATGATGTCTAGGTAATTAAGTGACTCCTTCCTTAGTTTTCCACCACATTGGAAAAGTGAGAAACTGGAGTTTGAAAGAATTTACCAATAAAAATAAATAAATTTCTCAAACAGATAATAGATCGATGCAAGTGTAATTAATACCTGTTGGGTAATGTCCAGTCCATTGAGATGGG
This sequence comes from Akebia trifoliata, assembly GCF_017979445.1. Lineage (NCBI taxonomy): Eukaryota > Viridiplantae > Streptophyta > Magnoliopsida > Ranunculales > Lardizabalaceae > Akebia > Akebia trifoliata. The sequence goes on from NC_141376.1 coordinate 7,638,226, forward strand.
TTTGCATTATCATCTCTGAACACTTCATGGCGCGCTTGGTTATCAATAGCTACCCCACTTATAGGACCCATATGAGCAGCAGTAAGGTCCATGTTGTTTCCATGAATGGGTGCTTGTGTTGGTGATATAAAATCACTAATAGGGTTTGCTTGATTTCTACAGAGAAAAGTTTTTGCATTTAATTAGTTCTAAATATCTAATTAATTTTTCGGAGATTATTATTATTATATATATATGTGTGTGTGTGTGTGTGTGTGTAAGATAACCACCTCATTGGAAGAAACTCATTTGAATCAAAAGCATTCATGAACTGAGGCTGTGGATCATTTGGTTGAATCCAATCCATATGAGCAGCAGTAAGGTCCATGTTGTTTCCATGAATGGGTGCTTGTGTTGGTGATATAAAATCACTAATAGGGTTTGCTTGATTTCTACAGAGAAAAGTTTTTGCATTTAATTAGTTCTAAATATCTAATTAATTTTTCGGAGATTATTATTATTATATATGTGTGTGTGTGTGTGTGTAAGATAACCACCTCATTGGAAGAAACTCATTTGAATCAAAAGCATTCATGAACTGACGCTGTGGATCATTTGGTTGAATCCAATCCATATGAGCAGCAGTAAGGTCCATGTTGTTTCCATGAATGGGTGTTTGTGCTGGTGGTATAAAATCACCAATAGGGTTTGCTTGATCTCTACAAAGACAAGTTTTTGCATTTAATTAGGTCTAAATATCTAAATAATTTTTCCGAGATTTCTTAATATATATGTTTAAGATAAGAACCTCATTGGAAGAAACTCATTTGAATAAAAAACATTCATGAACTGAGACTGTGGATCATTTGGTTGAATCCAATCCGAAATATAATTTTGAGTTTGACTGCCATCTGCGACAAATCCATGGCTATTTGCATTAATCTGATCCTGCAGAAGTATCTAATCACAATCAGGATTATTTCTTCTTAAAGATATCTGCTCTAATTAAACTATATAAAAGGAAATTGAAATTTGTTGGAATTGATGGTAAGTCCTACACACCTGTGAGTTGTAATTTCCATCCATGGGTTGCTGTGACTGTGAGTTCATAAATGGCAGCAATGATTTAAGGAAAGAAATAAATCTAATAAAATCTAGTGTGGGAATGTTAGTTATGAACAAGATATCTTGCCTGAAGAGATGTAACACCATACAAGGTATCCTGCAAGAGCTGTTCCTTGTTCTCGGTGCCTTTTAATGAGCTGATTCGAGTATGATCTCCTTCATAGCACCTATAAATTAAAGAAAATTACAGTTTCAAGTTATATTGACTCTCCCTCTATTTTTGAATAATTGCAAATTTCATTAACCAAAAAATAAGAGAACAAAAGGAGGTCTAGGTGAAGAAAACAAAACAAGAAAGCATAACCACAACAATTATGTAGAGCCCTTTTGCTTCCACATAAATATAAAATCTTTGAAATAGATTTCCTAAATGTTGGGTTTTGGTGATATAAAATCACCATTATTTTGTTTCTTAAGGTTAATAGATTTTGTTCAAGGGTTATTTTGGGTAATGTCATTTTATTAGTTTATGAGAAACAAAAAAGGTTCCTAAATAGTAGTTGTTGTTCATAAAAGGGGTTTCTCTAAAATGGGTTTTTTTTACTTTGTTAGAGAGTATGAGAAAACATTGAGTCTCTATGTATGTATTTCTTCTTTTCTTGTAAAACCTAGAAGCTCAAGGTATTTGAGGGTGATCTACCAATTGTTATTGTAGGTTTGTGACAACGGGAGTTAATCGATTTCTAGTTTGGGTTCTTACTAGAGTTGGGTGTAAACTACATATATCTTGTGTTGCGGTTGTATTCTTTTATCTACTCTTTTTATTTTACTTGTATTTACTTTGTAACACATTCTTGGGGTTTCGTTGTTGAAATTGATTGTTTGGGTGTTAGAAGGAACTAACAATCATCAAGTTTCCGTGTGTGGCTTGGGATCTAGCCGCAACACAAAACTCTTTAAAAATTTTGCATCAAAAGAAATAAAGCCTAAAGTGCTGATGAGGACTTCATGGATTGGCTTGATATTCCAAGGGTATACATTTTCCTTCTTTCGATCTCGTGACAAACATAAATTTCCAAAAACCATTTAGCTTGTGCCTTACGAGTTGTTGGATAAGTAGACCTTGGACGCACTAAGAAAACTATGGTAATTAAAAAGGTTTAAGTGCACTACCGTATGTTACAACGTTTTCATTATATCATTTCAATTAAATGTGCCTCTCAACCACTTTAATCCACAATGGACCAGACTAAGGTTGCCTATCCATACAAAGGGATCATGTCTCTCTGCAATCAATCATTATGAAGCTATAGTCTCATTGAGGATACACTCAACAGCTAAGGTTTTTCAACGATATCTTAGGCTTTCATCGGTGACACAAATTTGACAAAAATGGTCCATGTCAAACAAGATGAAGGAAATAAATTCCAAGGATTCAGACTTTATCAAACTCAAATCTATCATAGATAGCCATGAGTTTTGAGGAAAGGGAATTAAAGTATTAGGATATGACATATAATGAGGTGTTATGTAATGTACAAAGAATCCAGATTGTATGCCCCAAGGTGGAGGAATGAAACCTGCCTCCCACGCCTCAACACATGCCATGTAAGCCACAATCCAAGGAATTAACACCTAAAATATCTCCTTTTTAAAAGTTTCTTGGATTGTGGCTTACGTGGCATGTGCTAATCGGTGTGGGAGGCAGGTTTCAATCCTCCGCCTTGGATGCATATGATCCGGATGTCCTTCATGTTTCCTACTACAACGAGGACATTCTTTGAAGGTGTCAACAATTCTTTCTAGTTTTTTACACGGTCAAATATAAGTTCTAGATAAATTATATAACTTGGTACGATTTTTAAATATTTACATACCGTAATAAATTTTACCATCTTTCTAAATAAAAAAAAAAATTGTAGTGAATTTGTCTTAATGCCCCTTTGATTATTATAACATCACATAACAAACATTCTAAAATCAAAGGACAATAAAGGTACATTCACTATAAAATTTTATAGAGATGCTAAAATTTATTTGGGTACGTAAATATTTCAAAACTATACTTGATTACATAACTTAACCAAAAGTTTTATCCATTTCCCTATTTTCACAATTTTCTATATAGAGAAGCAATGAAGGCAGGTTTTGAACCTAGACCTCAAGTATTAATACCACTAAAGTAGCTTTTGTCTATTTGAGTGGTAATCAAAAGTACGCATTATGTAATTTTAATCACTCTTCTAATTGATAAGTGAATGTATTTTCAATCCATGCATCTATGGTTAATTGGCTTAACTTTTCTTACATCATTTACTCCATAGTTTATTTCTTCTAAGAATGGAAAATTTTAGAATTTAGGATTTCATCAATTGTAGTTGATACCATGGTTCAAAATATCGTTTCGTTTCGTAATGAGCCCTCAAAATTTTATATCATGGTTGATACCTTAATCTTTTCTCCACGTCCTCCAATTCAGAACGAGCCTTCAGAATTTCATATTGGAGATTCTGTAATCAAGGTTAAATGATTAGGAAAAAGGGCAAACAATGAAGCTGAAAACCATTTTCTTAGTAAGAATTAAAATTCGCTTGCAATGAATATATATACCTGAATTGTAGATTCATCACTATCCCTGGAGTGGCCACGAAATTTTTTTAAATAAAACAATTAAGAACATAATGAAATCCAAATATCAGTGCTAAGATTACAAATAAAAATCAATATAGAAATAACCAAATGAAAAAAATAATAAAAGAAAATAGAAACCTTTCCAATCGAGATGCTTCATAATTATCATACTTCATCTTCTCTAGACACCTTTGGAGATCCTGTGATTGTGAATAAATGAATCATAAATAAACCTAAAACCTAAAACGCCAAAATCCAAATCCATCCACACTTAGGGGCGTAGTTTTACCTCTTTCGGCCTTCATATTCATTCGGTGGACATGGCATGAACATATAAACACATCCATATCAAGGAGACAAAAAATAAAATAAAAATCAACATCAATATAATTAAAAAAAACTTATCCACAAAAACCCATAACTAAAATCAAATATGTTACCATCTCCTGATGTGGTCTGGCAGATTGATCACCCTTTCCAAAATATCTTCCACACTGCAAGAGCCAAGATTATCAGTGTTGTAGCAAACTAAAAAATAAAATAAAAAATATCAACTAAGCCATAAATCAAAAGAAATATACATTTAAATAAGCGACAGACTATTGTACGTAAAACTACATTGAAGAAATCAGACCTTTTATTTGCACAGAAAAGAGTGAGTTTTCCCGTTGTGGAAAATGAGATTAAAGCGACGTCAACATCGCAAAATGTTGCAAGTTCATACGATTTCTTGAGGAGCCCATTTTTCCTTTTTGAGTAAGTGATCTGCCTACTGGTTGCGCTCTGAAGCTTCTTAATCTCAATTTTTGTTCTCATACTCTCTCTTGTATAGTTTCTATTGGAAAGACACACTAACACAATAGGGTTGAAGCAGAAGTTGAGAGATAGACAGAGACAATGAGAGAGAGAGAGAGAGAGAGTCTTAACTCTTAAGGCGTTATTCTCAGAAAAAGATTTGCTATCTTAGTGTCATTTGTCAAATAGCTCCTGAGCATACCTTTGATTCGGTGCTTCAGACGTTGTTTATGATTAGAAAAAGAGTCGTGCTGGGGTGACACAGGATTTACTGTGATTCTCAAAATTCTGACGTGGAGATGAGTACATAACCGTAGATGGTTTTTACTCGTATCGCGAGGAAACCATCTATTGTGTGATTCTCATAACTTGTTGGCTTAGCTGGTGGTCTTATTACCTCATTAAATGTTCAAATCCAGTTTATGGAAATTCGGGTCTTTAACGAGGAGCATTAGACGGCTACGATGGGAGGATATAGTTAGGGATTTGTGAGAGAATAGAAATTCCGATCCCAAGGAATGCGATACATAACCGTCCTTTGAGGTTAGTATTAGTATATATCCAGTGCAACTCTAATATAAATATGTCCTTGTATACAGCATTTTGACATCCGTACCTTTCATTTAAATGGAAATACTTGACTAAAGGGTTCACCGTTGAATAGATCATAGCCGTTTATCACCATCAAATCAATCTAGTAACATTAGTGAATACAATTTTACAATGTACTTTTTCAATTTATAGAGATACGTGGTGGAAGAATGAATGCATCTCATCAAAAAATAAAATGTTCTTGGGAATTACAGTTGGAGATTAGGAATGGTCAAGGTAGCATTCTTCGATGTAAAGCTCAGATAGTTGAGAAAGTGACACAAGGATAATCGAAATTTCAAGGCACCTGAATCTAGAGAACCTATAAATATAGGAGAAATCGATGGGGAAGATATGCAATTCCTCCTGAAAAAACATTCTGATTTATTTATGAAAATTTTCTTAAGCTTCGAAAGATTTTCCACACAAAATCACCCAAATCGAAAGCAATTTGCGTGAAGTTCGAAATTATTATTAGCTAAGTGGATTCAAGATAGAGTATCTACAGTAGATTTTGTGTGGATCCAAAAATTTAAAACTGCAACTGCCATGTGGTTAAATTTTTTTTTTTTTTTAATATTCGAAGTTGATGTTTATGTAATTGTGAGTTTGATGAGGGCATACAGAGCTACAACTACAATCATCATGTTGTCAAACTTTTTTATTTTGTTCGAACTTGATGCTTTTGTTGTGTTCAAATCTCGTATGCGAGTGCACCAAAAATAAGACTTTTAATACTTAAAATTATTTTTACAATCAATAAAGAATTGAGATATATATATGGGTAGCGTTCAATGACTAACTTTTTGGCAAAACATTTTTGAAAACATGAGTTAGAAGTTTTGGAATGGGCTGATTTTTGGTGAGGATGATCTCTATAGTGAGGAGATCATCCTCACCAAAAATCAGCCCATTCCAAAACTTCTAACCCATGTTTACAAATTGAAAAATCTTGGACCGTCCATTTTTTGTAAATAATTTTTGATGGGGTTCGAAGTTTTGGAATGGGCTGATTTTTGATGATGATGATCTCCTCACTGTAGAGATCATCCTCACCAAAAATCAGCTTATTCCAAAACTTCTAACTCATGTTTTGCCAAAAAGTTAGCCATTGAACATGACCCTATATATATATATATATAAGGAAACATTCCAAGACCTTAAAGAGAGTTAAACATTATGCCAAATATTTTTTAAAACATAGGTTAGAAACTTCAGAATAGACTGCTTTTTTGTGAGGGTGATCTCTACGATGAAGAGATTATCCTCACCAAAAATCAACTCAATTTAAAACTTCTAGCCCTAGTTTACAAGTTAAAGAATCATGGATCAACTTTTGTAAATTACTTTTGATGGAGTTACAAGTTTTGGAATGGGCTGATTTTTTCTGATGATAATTTATATATATATATATATATATATAGGGAAATGTTCAGCACCCTAAGTTTTACCACACACTTTAACAAACGTTTTTTGTCCTACATGGGTTAGAAGTTTTGGAATGGGCTGATTTTGTGAGGATGATCTCTATGATTAGAAAATCATCCTCCCCAAAAATCAGCCCATTCCGAAATGTTTAGCCCCATGTTTACACGTTGAAAAATCATGGACCGTCCATTTTTTGTAAACCATTTTTGATGGGGTTAGAAGTTTTGGAATGAGTTGATTTTTGGTGAGGATGATCTCTACGGTGTAGAGATCATCCTCACCAAAAATCAGCCCATTCAAAAACTTCTAACCCATGTAAGACAAAACACGTTTGTTAAAGTGTGTGGTAAAGCTTAGGGTGCTGAACGGGACCCATATATATATATATATATATATATATATATATATATATATATATATATGTGGATGGGTGGCGTTCAGAGACCCTAAAGTAAGCCAAACATTTTTCAAAACATGGGTTAGAAGTTTTGGAATGAACTGATTTTTTGTGAGGATGATCTCTATGATGAAAAGATCATTCTCATCAAAAATCAGCTCATTCCGAAACTTCTAACCCTAATTTACAAGTTGAAGAATCATGGATCGTCTAATTTTTATAAATCACTTTTGATAGGGTTATAAATTTTAGAACGGTCTGATTTTTGGTGAGAATGATCTCCTCATCATAGAGATTATCCTCACAAAAAATCAGCAAATTCTGAAACTTATAACTCATGTTTCGAAAAATGTTTAGCACAATGTTTGACTCTCTTTAGGGCCTCCAAATGCCACCCATATATATTTGTGTAATAATAGATCTTTCTATCAACATATGAAAATGTTAGAATAATTTAAAATCAAAAAATATTTTCTTTACTAAATTAACAAAAAAAAGTTTTATGGCCGCATCACCATGTGCCATTTAGAAACATGATCCAATCCGTGTGCAATGTCAACTGGATATAGAGTCCAAAATTCTATAATCTTTAAAAACGGAAGTTTAAAAGTTATTTTTTACCTTTATATTTTAATTTTAAATTTAAAAATTTTGTGGCAATCCATTTATTAAATTTAAAAAGATTTATTTATTATTATTATTTGGAATCTAAGCTTATCCATGAAATTTAGAGGCTGTGGTGTTTGGATTCACAACCTCGTAATCTATGTGGGTCCAATGATTTGAAATCTTAAATGTTTGAAATCTCCACCAACCATGTCCACGTGTGTACGTGCGTTGTTGGACAAAGAAACGTGATTTTGTTTCCATCGGTATTTAAAATTTGTGTTTCTCTCCTCTCAGCCCTTGCTTCCTATCTACTAACGACGTTGGACCTGATAAAAGACCATTACAAAGGTAACAAGCCTCAAACAAACGGCCGAGATGGAAAGATACTTAAAATATAATGGGACGCCTAAAAACGTATACTAATTTCATCTCTTTTGCCACGTCGTAATCTTTACTGACCTGTAATCCTTTGGGCAGCTCCTTCATGGACGATCACACAACCATTGGTCCATTGTATATGGAATTCTGGATAGAGTCCAAGTAGCCTTACTAAGTTGGTAAGGATTTCAACCTTAGTAAGAGTCCTTGGGCTCACCTTGTGGCATACAAAAACATAACCCAATGCTTCAAGGTTGCTGAGGATAAAATTCTATGAACTTTCAAAAAAGAAAAACCAAAAACAATTATTTTTCACTTGAAATTTCAATTTTAAGTGTGGTAGTTACGTGGAAGTATGGTAGCCATCTATTTTCAAACGCTTTGATCTAACTAAAAAAAATTGTTTTTTTTTTAATCTGATTTTTTGGATGAAACTTAGAGGATAGGATTGTGGTTTGGATTGCTGATGTTGTAATCCATTTGAATAAAACAACCCTTAGTAAGGTTTAAAATCTTCCTATATTAATAAGGAAAGTGTCTTGCTTCTTGATAAGTGGATTTTTAGCATTTAATCTTGTACCTACAAGAGGAGTTAGGCGACTTCACCAACTACACATGTCCTTTTGGGACGTCTACGATCTTTCCAATCTACTAATCTATTGTATTGGAAAAATATTTGTTTGCTCACAAAAATGTCAATACGAGATTTTTAGAATCCCTAACCAGCCAATCACATGATTTCATATGTTTAAAAGACATCTCAAAATTACAAAAATACCCTTTAGGTTTGGTGGGATTGGTCATATTGAATTTTGTGAAATCCCATATTGATTTTTCTATAAGTAAAAATATCTCACAATATTGTAGGATTATGCAACTAATTATTTTTATTCATTAAATTCAAACATTACTTTATAAATACTTGGGGATTAGAGAAGAAAATCATGGAGGTAAAGGTCTCCTCTCGAGAGAGGAAAGGGCGGACTCACCAATAGATGGTGTTAGCATCACTTCAAATATCCATATTGAAATGTTGACAGGTAGTGGCCTCACATTAACATGAATGGTTGATCTTGCTGGGATTGTTAACCCTCTCAAAACTTGTGCCCTAGCATGCTAATGAACAACCTTGTGACTTTGACATTGGGTGGTTGATGTTGATATTATATTGAAATGTGTCAAACTGGACATATTCAACATCAGGGGTGGAGCTAGTAAGGAGCTGGTGGGGGCAATTGTCCCCAGAGAACTTTGAGACACCCCTATATTTTCAACTAATTACATTTCCCATTTGTCCCCACTCCCTAACATTCTCCCCATTTACCCCCACAAACTCATCTTCCACCAATTTTTACCCCCACACCCTCACCTTCTTCCATTTAAGTTCTTCAACTATACAACTAATTATAATTTGCCCCCACTACAAGAAAATCCTGGCTCCACCACTGTTCAGCATCCTAAGTACAATTTCTACAAATTGTCTAACATGTCCAAGTTATCTGAATTATATAAATAGAGAAGTGTTCGGAAGCCCTAAAGACAGCCAAACATTTTTCAATATTTGGACTAAAAGTTTTAGAATGAGCTGATTTTTTCAATCCATTCTAAAACTTCTAACCCAAATTTGCAAGTTGAAGAATTGTGGATCGTCAATTATTTGTATCACAAAAAAAAAAAAAAAAAAAACAGTCCGTAATGAAATTTCTAGTCCCATAAAAAAAAGTTTACAAATAATTGACGGTCCACAATTCTTCAACTTGCAAGTTAGGGTTGGAAGTTTTAGAATGGGCTGATTTTTTGTGAGGAGGATCACTATGGTGAAAAGATCATCCTCACAAAAAATCAGCCCATTTCGAAATTTCTATCCCATATATTGAAAAATGTTTGGTTCTCCTTAGGGTCTTCTAACACTCCCCACATAAATATGAACATATTTGAAGGAAAAGGCATACAATTTTCCTTCATTGAAGCCCTTATTTTTTAAAAGAAAATTATACTAATTTGATTATCTGATTTACATAGTATGCCCCCCAATAATGAAGCAATGAGCAATAAACCCTAAATTAGACAAAGAGGAAGGGGCCTCTACCTCTACTTTGTACCCACAAATAAATACCAATATATAATATCTGAAATTCAACTTTTGTAATGACATGCTCTACAAAGCAAAGGACACAAAAAATTTATAGTCCTAACATACTTTGAATCAATTATTTCTATTATCTCGATTCTAATGTCCGTTAAAAGAGGTTGAGAATGATGTTCATACAATTAGAGTGTGGTGATCTATGTGATGGATGCATCCCAATTATTTTTTATTTTTTATTTTTTATAATATAACAATAAGACCAATTATACTTCATTAAGTTGAATGTTGGACAATCAAGAAATTACACGTTTTTGAATTGAACATGACATAGATGAAAATTTAAGTACCATCATACATGCCTTATCCCAAAAATTTGGTCGACTAAACGAATCAGATTCCCCAATTCAATTCCTTCAAGAAATAGCCCAACTCATGAAGTACAGGATCAATATTACTCCTTGGGATATTTCTGATCTTCAATAAGATTTAAAGCACATGGGTTTGGTACAAGTTTTTCTAGGATCAGTTGTATTGAATCCCCACGAAATATTTTCCCCCTTAAATCATTGGTACACTATGAAAAAAAAGAGTCAAGTCAACATCAAGTTCGGTTGAATTTAGCCCTTTTATTGGAAAAAAGAAAATTTTGATGCCACCCCTTGACATTGTTCTTCTCTTTTACACTAAAGAAAAATGACCTTAAAGCCCTTGGGTATTTTCCCATATATATCAGTCCACTTCAACCTCGTGAAAAACATGATGATGGCGACGAGGAGGGCATTGGAATCATTTTTCAGTAGTCTGAATGACAAGATCGAGGTCAAGGGTATGTCATCAAACCGTCGAAAGGTGTGTCATTATTTTGAAAATATAAAGGACCACCTATTATGTAAAGGAGACGATGTGTGCCAACTTATCACTTTTTCCGGGTGCAAACAAAGCCAAAACTACCAACCTAACCTACCATTCAAAAACCCACAATTTACTTACCCGCCCAATTCCCCAAAACTAAAATCCCCTCAACTACTCTTCTTCTTCCTGATTTTAGCCCTCCACACTTCATCTCTCCAATCTTATCCTCCTCCACTCATCACTTAGCCATAGTAGTGCCATGAACAGAGCAACTTTGGCATCTCCATTGCCAAGCTATTCCCATGGGTGCCAAGACACATGGCCTCGCTTACTCGTCCCCTTGACACTATGGATATGTGGCATATAATTTAACACTTCCTCTAATTTCTGGTCTGTACTGCTTGAATAATCTTTCAAACCTGAAACAAGAATTTTTCAACTATCGATTCTTGCAGCTTCGTTGTTGTCTCTCCGATATGGGTACCATGGTAATTCTCATTTGGTGCTAGGACCGAACTCGTCATGTCTATTGAAGGCTAGTTCAATCTTTGTAGAGCAAATTCAGGTTAGAGACGAAGCAAAGAAAGGGCTATTCCTTTATGGGCTTTCGGAGAAGCCGGAATTGAGCTTGAGAACTAATTGGAATATATCCAAGTATCTGCTTGTTGGAACCTATCGTCCACGGGTAATATTTGAAAGATTTTTCATCTTGTTTTCTTTCTGTTTCTTGGTTCAAAATGGTTGAAAATTGGAATGCTGTAGAGCTTGAATTCCTACTATTTTCAGGGATTTTCACTATGGTTGAACAAAGGGTCGAGGATCTTAACAGCTTGGACATTAAATACTAGCAATTTCTATAATGTCATGGTGGATTTCTTTAAAGGTAGTGTGAGTTTCTCTGTCTCTTTTTTTTTTTTTTTTGAATTTGGTGGGGTGGGTATCTAACAGAATTAACCTGAAGCATGGTTCTAATGGATGATGAAATTCTATATATGGTAATATTACAGGTGAGCAGAATTACGTAACAGTGCAGCCATCAAATTCTACGAATTCCCACGCAATCCACATTCCAACAAATGGTAAAAATTCTACTTATTAAAAAAATTGATTATCACTTGGTATACGGTGAAACTAACACAAAAACAATCAAGAAGCACAAGATTTACGTAGTTCGGCTACGCCTATGTTATCGGATGAGAGAGTTTCACTATGTATGAAAACAATTACAGCCCTAACTCATAAAACCACAGGTTTCCCAATTCAAAACCAACTCTCCTGAATCCTTAAAAAGTTTTAGCTTATGTTATTGGAGAAAAGTCAAGTTAAGCCAATCCAATAGTGAAATAGGATTCTTTTTGCTGACCCCAATATTTAAGAAGATAAGGCATAACTGTCATTGCTTCTATGCTGATTGGTAAAAGTCAAGTTCTATATGGATAAGTGAAATTTCAATCTTCAAATTGAGCAAATAATTTGTTTTAAACAGGTAAACATAATTTGTTTTAAACCTTCAATTGTTTCTTTCAGCATCTTTTTGTAGGTTGTTTAATCTTAATAAACCCTCATCTTATCATTTTATTGGCTACTGTGGAGGGTAATTCTTGGACCTATTGACACATGACAACCGAGAGAAATAATTACCGATCCACCGGCTTATGTAGAAAATGTATGAGCTTAAATATAGGTCATGTCACTTAGGGCTGACGTGACAGGCGTGACAACGCTATCACTGACAGGACATATGTGACAACTAACAGCCTGACAGATCGGTTGCAACTGCCTCAGACCTATCAAGGCAGTTGTAGCAACTCCTACAACTGTTAGGTTAGAGGGCAGGTGCAACAACTCTGAGAGAAATCACTAAGAATATCTTGGGAAATCCATCAATCAGGACCCCTATAAATATTAGGTTGCAACTCATGTCAAAGGTTAAAAAAAATCTCCTCTGAGAACTCTTTAATAACTCGGTATTAATTCTAACTTGATTGTCAGAGTGGTCTTACAACAAGCTACTAAAAACACATATCCACTTTTTTAGGTTTTGGAGTCGCCACTTAGTTTTATGGTATAGGAACCAAAACATGACTTAAAATCGAAAAAATTTACTAATCTACGAAAAGAAAAGGTCCAGGGATCACGTTACGGGATTGGAAGGTGTTAGGCACCGATTCTACCCGGCAAACGCCGATCTCTACTTTTTCCAAAAATTATTACATTGCTAAAAACGACCTAAAAAAATAAAATAAAAACCTAACATACCCAGATGATTGCGACAACTGGTTTCCTTAGAGCTGGTGGAGAGCGTCCTCGTATGAGTTTTCATACTTTTTATTCGTTACTAGATCCACTTCTGATCTCTAAGATGAGATATCCTCTTCCTAGATTTAAGTATTTTTTTTTTTGAATATTTTTTGGAGGGTTTTTGGATATTTTTAGAGAAAAAACTGGGGTTTGGATGTTAGGTAGGGAGTTGAGATTTCAAATTTAGGATGTTGGGAAGGCTGGGGGGTATTTTTTGACATCTTTTTCTCAGAGTTTCTCTTGACCTACGAGATTGGGTTGTGGAGATTCCTATTTATAGAATTTTTTAGGAGCTTTTTAGTTTGACTAAGTCTCTTTAAGATAAGATTATTTAAGATTTTGAATTAGAATTTTAAATCAGGATTTTAATTCTTACGTACAATGAAAGAATATTTTTTAAGTTTTTTTGGAGAACCCACCTACTTAAATATTTAATTCTTTGGACTCCCAGATGGAGGGGTCTTTTAATAAACGTCAGGTGGGCTCCTATTTGAATGGGCAACTACTTAATATTTGGCCCATAGGCTTAATTGATTGGTTTTAATTATTTAAAATTTTTAATTCAATTTATTAAGATTTCACTTTACGTTAGTTAATGTTTTAATTATCAATTTTGAATTTTTAGGGTTGACAAATTATAATTTTACCCTCAAAGAGGGTTTTTGCGTTGCAAAATCGTTTTTCAATATTTTGGGATACTTTGAAATTGATTTTTCGTAAGGAATTCAATGGAAGTATCAGTTTGTGTCATTTATGAGTTTTTAGTGTGAAATGATCGTGAACCCTATGAGGGGTATTTTCATAATTTTATCAAATTTTATGAAAATTGACGAAATAATTTATTTGATTATAGTTTGTTGTTTTATGTGTTCTAAAGGATTTTTCTAAGCGTAATGTATATTCTATTGATATTTTGATATTAGGGGTATTTTAGTAATTTGGTTATTTTTTACTGATTTTTCTCGTAAAACTTCTTTTTTATTTCAAAATGATGATTTCTATATTTTTGAGTCATATTTTCCTAACGTAGTGTAGTTACTAAAGTATTGTTCGCTTGAGATAATTCATCTGAATTTCTAAAATATATCTAGTAACAAATAAAAAACATTAGAATATTCATTCATCATTGGAAATCGTTGCAATTGGGTTGACGAGTTGATTAATTAGGGAAATGTGAAAATGGGGTGTCTACAGATGCCTTTTTTTAGGAGAGGGTTGAAACAAACTAGATATCAAATCTATTTTAGTAGATAGTGCGATATCCGAATGCCAAAACTAGTGACAATTCATTTTGCAGCCTGATTTAACAATTCGTCAAGACGTTCGAATCCTTGAGGGTAGAACTCTCCCCGAACTAAAAGTTGTCAGGTCCTTGAGCGCGAATTCTCACTGACGGTGTTAAATCATTGAATTTTAAAAAATTCTCCCTGACTAATGGAACAAACGGCATTGGCATCATCGGAAGCTTGCTCAATGATCGACATGGTTGTCTGTTTAAAGATGTGCTTGGGAAGAGCTGCGTTATTCTTCTCAAACATCTCTACCATCTTTAGTTTGGCCTTGAACTTATTATAGGTTTTCTCCCAAGCAGTCTCTAAGGCATCAAACTAAGCCTGCAGAGAAGCAAGCTGTTCTTCCAATGTCTTTTCTCTCTCCAAGTCCTTAACTTTGATAAGCTCCTTGAAAGAGGCAACTTCTCTTTCAGCCAGCGCCAAATGATTCTTATTCTTCTCCAACTCAGATTGTGTGTTGTCTAGCCTGGCCTGGAACCTCAGGGAATTAGCCGTAGTAACATCCATCTCCAATTGAAACTTTTTGGCTTGACATTCTGTTTGTGGTGGTCATTCATTGCCGCATCCCTAACATAGCCGAGCTTGGCCACAACATGTTGCACCTAAAGAGGAAATTTATTCAGGCAAGTGTTAGAGCTCGACGTATTAACGAAATTATTTATAAAAAGAAACAACAAGCTTTAAAACCTTGAAGAAAGTAAAACAAAAGGAGTCGTAAAAAGAAAAAGTCTTATCATAGTTAAAGCCCGAAAAATATCAATAAAAAACTTCATCGAATCCTCGGAGAAGCCTTAGTTTGTAATTACCAAGTCCCTTGAGAGGGCCGACGCCTCGAAGATTGCATGCGCTACCCATGGGTCGAATATCGCAGAGTCATGGTTCATAACTGATTAGACACCCACTTTTGGGTTGACCATCAATGGAGATGGATGAGGAATATTTTCCCTTTGTTGACCGGTCTTAACTGACGAGGTCGAAGCTTGGGATGGCTCGGCAGGGTTCAGGCTGGTGCCAACTGCGACGGGCAGAGGTGAAGATTAGGTAGAAATAGGGGCCACCTTCAAGGGTTGGGTCGGATCCCTTCCGGAGCCTTTTGAAGAGAGGTTAATGGTTCTTTTCCTTTTTTTTTCATCCTTGAGGTCGGCTAGCGGCACCTCCAACATGTCTTCCTTAAAGTTGGAGTCCATGGTGGGGGTTGGGCAATTAGAATACAGGGCCATGTCCTGGGGTTCGGGGTTGGAACGGTAAGGTCGATTGGAAGGGAGAAAGGGTTCAGTAGCGTGGTGGTACAACGTTGAGTTGGACAGAAGGTGGGTGAGTACTACCGAGTCCCCTGCGCTGGTGTCTTTCCTTAGGTCTGCAACATTAGAGAGCGAAAAGTTAGAATATATATAGAAAAAAAGAGGGAAATATGAAACTCATTAATCAGAGGGACGTCAAAAGAAGGAAGAGCAGGTGTACCCATCTTGGTGATTGAAGGAGTGGAAGGCAAGAGGGGGAAGCTTGTCCCTTGGAGCACTTTCCCATCGACTAGTTAACTCAATCAGAAATAAGAACCATTTATTGTTCGAGTCGAGGGGTTCAATAGGGGATGGCTTCCCTATCCTCTTTGAAAGGTAAAAGAAACCTTGCCTATTTGAGCACCTCTTCAAGGATAACTGTGCCCTGATGTTAGGAAGCCTAAGCTGGTGGCCTTCTTTCAGTTGTTCATTCATTTGCTTGAGAGCATGAATTAGGCGGAAGAAGTTCTAGCTCATCTGGTTGGGGGCCCTTCGATAAAAGTTTAGTACCTCTGGAGTTAACCTACTTAAAGGAACTCGGAGGCCTGATTTGAGTTGTCCCCAGTGTACAACGGTGGTACCTGGGGAGAAATCTCGGGATGTTGAGGGTTCATCCGCGTAGGACATACCTATATTGTCAAGGATAGCAAAAGTACTCCTGACTACATCCAGTGGAGGGTGAGTAGGGGAATAAGACTCCCCCTGGCCATAGTGAATGCTAAAAAGCAAAAGAATAGGTTTTAGAGGAGAGGGGAGGGGGGCCTTGACCTCTAACCTTTAAAGAAATTGTCGAAGACCTTGGAAGAACTTGGAAAATTCATAGTGCCTTCGCTGGAGCCAAGTTTGAAAGATTGTACAAAAGCACAGACAGAATGAGAGAAAGGAAAAACAAATCAAATAGTATGAACACGGGTGCGCAATTGATCATTTGTAAGGTGCCACGTGTAGACGATGCATAAATGCACTGCTTACATCAATGGCCGAGAGCACACTTCACGAGGGCAATCATAACATCCACTGCCCTTGAAACGTGTACAGTTGGACGTCATAAGTCAGCGCAATTAATAAGCTAGGACAAAACAACACCCAATTGAAGTTTGCCATATGTCAACTTTTATATGTATCTCAGGACCTCGGATATAGATCCAAGACCACGAGAGGGGGTATTGTGGAGGATAATTCTCGAACCTATTGACACGTGGCAACTGAGAGAAATAATTATCGACCCACCGAATTATGTGAAAAATGTATCGAGCTTAAAATACAAGTCGGGTTACTTAGGGTTGACGTGACAGGCGTGATAGCTCTATCACTGACAGGACAGATGTGACAACTCACAACCTGATAGATTGGTTGCAACTGCCCCAGACCTGTCAGGGTAGTTGTAGCAACTCCTACAACAGTTAGGTTAGAGAGCAAATGTAACAACACTGAGAGAAATCACTGAGAAAATCTTGGGAATCCATTAATCGGAACCCCTATAAATATAAGGTTGCAACTCATGTCAAAGGTTAGAAAAAAAAATATTATCTAAGAATTGTTTAATAGATTGGCACTAATTCTAACTTGATCGTCGGAGTGGTCTTACAATAGGCTACCCACCGAGTTAAGAGTTTTTAAGGGAGATCTCGAGGTAAAGCAAAAAAACACATCTACAATTACTACTAATATTCTCCTCCATATCTAATGAAAATAAGAGTATCTCCATATAGTTCAATTCCAACATGTAAGATTTATTTTCAAGTAATGGACAAGCTGAGTACTTAATGGAAGAAGACAACAGTTATTATGTTGGTGTAGTGAACATGAACCCAAGAAACATTATAATGGCATTGAATGTAAGTGTTTTGTTGATGATGTATGATATTAACAAGGCAAAGAGTAAGTGTTTGACAATTAACGGATTATGTTAACTCAAGCGTTTCTTCCCCAATACCCAATTTTTCATCCTATGCACGCCAAACAATGTAAATCGATCTCAATCCCCATACATGTATTTTTTCCATTTAACCAAAAGAAAATGAGCTTCACGGTAAATTTATTCTTAATTAATTTCAGGGAGATCTCAATGAATGGTCTATCGAATTTTCCTTCGTGGCTCGTTTGGTCACTTACGTTGCAATTTTAGGTACATTATCCACAAATTACACTTGATTTTCTCCTTTTGATTATACTAATTACAAGAAATCTTGGGTCTTAACTACTACAAAAAAGATTTTAGATGTCACTTTTTTAAAGTGACATTTAAAGTGCAGTTTTTGCGGTTGGAGGGATCGCACTAATTGTGCGGTAATTTAGACATTGGTTTATTATGAACATTGATTTTGGAAAAAAAAAACCGATGTCTAAAACCCCATTTTATGCGCATTTTTCATTAGAAGTATAGACATCACTCCTATAGTCATTGTTTAAAAATTGATGTTTAAAGTCTTTTTTGTACTGATAATGTCTTAGTCATGCGGGAGTTATGTTGTTTCTACGTGTAGGAACTATTATGGTTGTTATATTTCTGATCTTGAAGTACCTTGGAGCATGTGAAGGCCAGATGCACCAAGATGAGGTAATAGTGACCGAGTCCGACCCATTAATACCATGGAAGACGATTCAATTTACTTATGGAACAAGTGAAGAAGATACAGAGTCAGGGATGTGTAGCTCTTCTGAGGATTTGTATGATGGGAAGATATGTGTGATTTGTTATGACGAACCACGCAATTGTTTCTTTGTTCCTTGTGGTCACTGTGCTACTTGCTATGAATGTGCTCAAAGGTATATGCAAAGTGTTGGAAATTATTTAAGGTTAATATTTTAGTCACTTAGGTATCTCACTAGGATGGTTTTGCAGAATTTTTTATGGGGAGAACAAGGTATGTCCGATCTGTCGAAGGCTTATTCACAAGGTAAGAAAATTGATTAGTCCTTAGATGTATAGTAAGGCTGATCATAGTTCATAAATACTTGTTTTGGAAATCATGGATTTGTTATTTGAATGAGAAATTTATGAGATTTGAGTGAGTTAAGGAGCTTCTAGTGTTTAGATTGTGTGTGATTATGCATTATTTGACTAAGCCAAGAACACGATGAAAAGTGGTTGCAATGAGACCCTGAATCAATATTATTTTCATCTTCGATCAGTTGAGTGACGATCTTAGTTTGCAGGAGCGAGACTTAAGTGATTTAGGCACTTTTATTACTTGGGGATGATAGTTTTAGGGATGGATGATTACTTCTCGACTGATCAAAATTCTACCTGAGACAACCAAAAATATCAAATGATAATAACCAAACAGATACCTAGATCAAAAGTTACACCATGCATAAGTTTAGAGTTATTACGACATCAATATAGCTCGGCCTTAGACATTAGGCCAAGCTACTAAGGCTCATATAAGAGCATGCAGCTTGGCCAGACTTACTAGGTTGAGCTACTCCTCCCAATTGCTAGCTCCTTTGTTCTAAGGAAACTGGGGTGTTCCTCATCCAGCCAAAAAGAGGTATGTCCCCAATTCTGACACTCCGACAAATGTGGTGAAAATTGTATACACAAGAAGCTGGGCCACCAAGGTCAAGGTACCTTCACATGCTCTATAGCTTAATCCCTAATTTTTTTTTTGCATCCAAGGTGCGATCTCAAATCCTTGGTAGACAACCACATGAGCGAGATCCTAATATTGGTAAGAATAATGCTGAAATAACCTCAAGATTGGACCTCACATCACACATCCGAACGTGAAAGGGTATGGGAACCATAGATTCTTGTCCTCGAGATACAAGTGAAAAATCATCTATGGTCCCTATCCACTTTCATGTCAAGATGTGGGATATGAGGTCCAATTTTGAGGGCACTCCAGCACAACTCTATTGCTAAATATCTAACCATTGCCGTATATTGTCAAAAGTTCATATTTTTCTCCAAAAGGGAGGGAAATGTGCCAAAACATCCATTTTCATCAATTAACTTAATAATTGAAGTATTGTAATATGAATTCATATTAATTAATTTTTTTAACTTATAAAAAAATCTTGTGTTCTTTTTTTATTATAATGAGAAAAGGGTGAGTATTATCCACATAAATTCAAATTAGTTAATTTTTAATCTAAATTATATAACATGTTATAAAGTAAGACTATCTTTTATAAATGGTCTTATTTACATTTTTTTAAGTTCTATTTGTCAATAACCATCAAATCTTCAATGGCATGGTTTATTTTAAAAGATAATTTAGATCTTGATACTTACAAGATCATAGTTAAACCAAAAAATCTTTACTATCATGAGAGAAGGATGAGTATTATTGGTATTTTAGAGAGAAATTGACATTAATTTTTAAAAGATTAATGATAAAATGACTCGCTAAAATGAACGCAGTGACAACGCAATTGACGTGACAAGTGCATAGAATCGTAGATCTTTTTTCCTTGTGTATCCCAAAGAAAAAAAAATATTTGGTTCTGAGAGCTTGCCACGTCAATCATGTATAGACCACATATGTTTTAGCACATCAATTTATCATGACTCTTTAAAATTACAAAAGTGTTCTTCTTTTACTATTATGACGAGAGAAGTGTGAGTAGTGTTGAAGCAAATTTATATTAATTAAAAACTAAAATTATGACATTAAATGATATCATATGTTATGAAGTAAAAAATATTAATTTTCATTTTTGATGATTATCTGAAATTCATACATCAATGAATGAACATAAGAACCAGTTCAAACAAACCCCTAGAGTTGCTAAGTTGGCAAAGGTTCGACTTACGTGAGGTGTGGAGAGACAGTGAAGCAAAAGATCCTCTTGCCTCATATTCTTATCAAGAGATGCAAGTTGGTTCGGTTTGGTTCCATTTAGTTTCAAATTGGAATTGAACCAACATAAGTTAATTCTACTAAATAAGAATTAGAACCGAGCCGAACTTTTCTTAGAAATGATCTAAACCTATGAGTTACCAATATCTTATAAACCACCTTAGGGCACACATTTAGGTGCATTAAATACATCTTGGAAAAAAGTATTTTAAAGTATTCTAATATAATAATAATAAATCTTTTGGGGGCATTTTTTATAGTAATTTTAATGTCCAAGGTAGACTTAATACACCTAACATGTTGACAAAATCCAAAAATAATATAATTTACATAAAATTTCATGGTGTAAGTCATTATTTTACGAGTTATGTTATACTGCATGCATTGGACATTGCATCCAATACTGAATTAACCCGACAACAATACACAAATAATCGTAGATTTATTTTGAAAATCAACGGTTCTCTATATGTTTTCAGGTCAATTAAGTGTCCAAATGAAGGCAATAAAAAATCTTCATTAAATTATTTTAAAGAGAAATCATTGAAATTTGGAAAATGCTGGAATCACACGGCAACTTTTTTAAAACTAAATCAAACCAATCCAAAGCCAACTGACGCACCCCTATTCTTATCTGCACATAACAAGGGCTTTTGTCGTTGATGCACTATAGTTAAATATGACACGCATTTGATGACGCCACTACACCTGACTCATGATCCATAATGGTGTCCCGTTCCTATAGCAACCTAGATTGTCTACGTGGCACATTTTAAGTAGAGACTAAACACATGCTCGTCATATCCAAAACGATTAAACTCCAAAATAGTTGCCACGTAGACACCCTTTCTAGCCTGATTCTATTAGAATATATAATTTCTTTCTGGCATCCAAAACCCACACATCACAGCATGGAGAACTTGATGATCAACTTCTTACTTCTCTTCTTCTTGTTCATCTTTCTTCTTTCCAAATTTGTCTTTCAAAAGAATCGAAATCTCCCACCAGGTCCTCCCTCTCTCCCCATAATCGGCCATCTTCATCTCTTCAAAAACCCAAACTCATTCGTACGAACCTTAGCTAAAATCTCGAACTACTTTGGACCGATAGTATTACTCCGGTTCGGTTCTCGACCGGTTCTCATAGTCTCTTCACCATCTGCCGTAGAAGAATGCTTCACCAATAACGACATCATCTTCGCGAACCGCCCTCGTCTGTTAATGGGAAAACACATGGGTTACAACTACAGCACTCTCGTGTGGGCCCCGTATGGACCCAACTGGAGGAATCTAAGACGAATTGCGACCATTGAAATCTTATCCTCCCATCGCATCCAGACGTTCAATCAAATCCGCAAAGATGAGATTCAGTTTATGATCCAACGGCTTACTAGCAACAATGATGGAGGCAAGAGGGTGGAGATGAAGTCAATGTTTTGGGAGTTGACTCTGAACATGATGATGATGATGATTGCTGGGAAGAGATATTATGGTGATAAGGAGGAAGATGTGGAGGAAAGGAAGTTGTTTAGAGAGGTGGTGAGAGAAGTGATTTCGTTGACTGGTAGACCGAACCCTGTAGAATTTTTGCCTTTTTTGAAGTGGTTTGGGTTTAATGGGATAGAGAAGAGGTTTAAGAAATTAGGAAAAATTAGAGATGTGTTCTTGGATGGATTGATCGAAGAGCGTAGGAGAAAGAGAAGTGCAACAAATGAAGAGAGTACGAAGAAGGCGACGTTAATCGATGTTCTGTTGTCTCTTCAAGAGACTGAACCCGATTACTACACTGACCAAATGATCCGAGGTGTCATTGTGGTAAGAACTAAATCTCATTAATTTTGCTTTTGGAGTTAGGTGGAAGTTTGGTAACCTTCCCTTTTTTAAATTTAAAGGGCTGTGGTGTTAGGCATGGTTTTAATAGTTGGTTTCGCATCTCGTCTCATCCATGCTGGATATCGAGTCGGCTCGGATGTGTTTTTTTTTTATGTGTTTGAGATGTTTTGTCAAAAAATTTTAAAAAACGATCGTGAGTATTAAATTTAGTTCAAAAAATTGATTTGTGCATCGGTCTCATTCATGCTACGACTCAGATGATACGTCTCGGTAACGTTCTCGGACGAGTTTAGAAACCATGACCTGTTGGATTGCTATTATGGTAATCTGTTTGAGTAAAACCTAAAGGGGTTAAAATCTTTGTTAAATTAGTAAGGAAAATGTTTCTCACTAAAATAACCTTAAGTAGATTAGACTTCTATTGACTCAACACTGGAAGAGTCAATGTGACTTGATGCCTTTGGAGTTCTCTTCCAAGTACCATGTACCATCATGTCATGTTTCACAATCTCTACATGTATGAGATGGGAAATTTATGCCTTTCAAATCTAGGAGATTGCATTAAGAGTTTGGAACTAACCAGTGAGACATTTATTTTATTATGCTTCTACAACGAAATATTCTCAAATCCAACGGCTTAGTTATCTCCATTGTTAACAAAAGGATCCGTGCTAGAGTGACCTCAAGATTGACATTGATATGCACTTTGATGATGCAAAGATGTGCACGTAACCCAAGATAAAGATGTTACACCTCCACATCAGCAAGGTGGGAATCAATGTCAATCTTGAGCTCACCTTAACATTATTCTAACGAACATTCAAGTTGAAGTGCCTATTGTTAAAATAGCAAGGGCAATTGAATCGAAACAAAGATAGATCACACAGAAAACACAAAGATGTACATGATTTCTTTAAGATTGTGGTACGTCCACGGATCACATCAATTCCACTATAAAGAAAAAACCTATACTTACAAATTACATACTAGTGAAATTATGAAAATATCATTGGGAAATTTTTTTTCATAAATTGTCGCATTCCCTTACTTCAACCCCCCAATCCCCCAACAAGATCACTGCCAAACTCAGTCAGCATGACATGTGGCTTAATTAACAATAACTCTTTATTGGTAAGAACTATCAAGCTCAACAAGCCACAACACTTGGGAGGAATAGCACATGGCATCTTTTGAATAATGAATATATGTTCCTGATTTGGCTCAACTTCTGGATCCAATATAATCCTCTTATGCTTAAGGGGTGGCCCGCAAGCATCTATACTTATGCTTCAATGATCAAGGTTTTCGACAAAGTTTTGACTCCAAGAGTATAAATTGCTTACCTTCATTTTTGTTATTTGCTTATTTATAGTCATGAGATCTCTAATTATAACACTTGCATGTCTGACTAGATCAATCATAGAAATGCTAACACGTTGGCATAGAAGTTGCATCTGTAGACTGATTTTCATGTTTGTCACGCTATTAGATAAATAATTATGGAGATGTGATACTTAAGCATGGAAATTATGCGTCTAAACAATCCGAATGTTTGCCATGTGTTGGATTAGAATAAAACTATATCCTATCATTCAAGCACACCCCAACTTGGGATTCATCTTTGAAATCCCACATAGGATTCACATGACATTTTTGGAGAAGTACTCAATTCCTCATTTTCATCTCTAGATCCCAAGGCCGGTAGGCTTCATTTGGGGAAATTCTTGAGTGTGACTTCTGGCTGCACGAGAGATCAAGACCAGATGTAATACCAATCAGACTTTCTCAAGCTCTCAAAAAATGTGCACCTCCAATAATGCAACAAGCTCTCTCCCACTATTTTCAATTCTAATATTTGGGTCTCTATTTGTTTTGATACTATCTGTAGGTGTTGTTAACGGCGGGTACCAGCACTTCTTCTGAAAACATGGAATGGGCAATGTCTCTTTTACTTAATCATCCAGAAATCATCAAGAAGGCTCGAGAAGAAATTGATGCCCATGTGGAACAAGGCCGATTGCTCGATGAATCCGATCTCCCTAAGCTTCCATACCTCCATAATATCATTGCTGAGACACTTCGGTTATATCCAGTTGCCCCACTACTATTACCACATGCATCATCAAAAGAATGCATTGTAGGAGGTTACAAAATTCCCAGTGGCACAATGTTATTTGTAAACATGTGGGCCATACAAAATGATCCTAACATATGGGATGAACCCACTAAATTCAAACCCGAGAGGTTTGAAGGCATGGAAAGTGGTGTAAGAGATGGGTACAAGTTGATGCCGTTTGGGTCAGGAAGGAGGGCTTGTCCAGGTGAGGGAATGGCAGTGCGAGTCGTCAAGTTGGCACTAGGAACCCTGATTCAGTGTTTCGAGTGGGAGAGGATTGGAGAAGAAATGGTTGATATGAGCGAAGGGATAGGACTCACCATGTTTAGGGTTAAGCCCTTGGAGGCTAATTGTAGACAACGTTCGAGCATGTTGAACCTACTTTCTCAACCTTCCACTAGTTGAAAGTTGTAGTATGTTAAGATTGTACCACTAAGTCATGCCTGTTAAAGTGAAGTACTTGGTAAAATTCTCAAGTGGGCTATTTTTTCAAGTTCAATGAAAAGGGTTGTTTCCCGCCCCCTGACTATTCTCTACCTAAGTGATTTTTTTGCTCACAACACAATCATTTGACATGTGTGAATAACATCAACAATGAGAGAGAAAATTTCTCTCTTAATCCTGCCCATAGGTAAAAAAAAAAAGAAAACTTTCTTATCTAATCACCTTATGACATTCAAAAACATTATCTAATGCAATGGGGTTGTAGAGGACACAATTATATGAACTTTAAAAAAAATTTAAAAATAATTATTTTTCACCATTGAAATTTATTTTTTAAATTTAGGTGCTTGATAGCCGTTCATTTTCAACACCTTAGATCAAGCTAGAAAATTAATTTTTTTGAATATGAATATTTTCATGAAATCTAGAAGGCTGTGTTGTTGGATTGTCAATGTCATAATCAATGTGGGCTCAAAAATCCTTTCTAAGATTTAAAATCTAAAAAAATAAATTTGTGGGCAGAGAATAAATGGGCAAGAGAGAAACTTTCTCTCTATTGCTAATGTCATTCACTGCACATGTCAAACTGTTGTTGGGAGATAAGTCCCTCTCTTTCATTTAGGGTTTTCCAAAATTTACACTCTTTGCTCATGTTACTTCCCTCCCTCTTTCTCCATCTCTTTGATGTTAAGTACCTATTCTCTATTTCCTTCCTCCAACTTCGAATCCATTAAACTCATTCAACTATATCTTTTCTCATCATCAACAAGGAGTATTATTATAATATCATCGAATAAGATTTTCACCTATCTATAATCTTAGATCAATAATAAAATAAAATAAAATTGTAGTGAAGGAGGTAAATTTTTACATCAAAATCACACCGTTCATTTGATTATCAAGATTTGTGTAATTAAATCACAACTTGATATTGGATATCGATTTCACTTGCTACCTCCCTACATGTGTTCAAACAACACATCAATACTTAAAATCCATCCAACATCAATTTTACTTGCAACCTACTCAGATGTGTTCAATTGTAACACTCAAGTTGGTGTTGGACAGTAAGCTGTCCAACACCGTTCTTAATGTCTTATGCATTCTGAAAGCACAAATTTAAAACCCAAATTGATGTTGGATGGTTTTACCTTCTCATTTGTTTATTGTACTTCTTATGGTCGGCCAAGGTTTGAAACTAAACCAATTAACTATCATCCCCATTGAAATTAATATTATAGTAGAGGTGATTTCGTGTTTTCTCTTACAACTCAATTCCCTCTGATCGTCTTGTGTTCCTTGCTCCCTTCGATCTACGATGAAGATACCGGTGTGATACCTATAAAAAATTCTCTGGTGATAAAATCAGCTATCTAATTAATCAGTAATGGACTCTCTGATTTTTCAAATCCCCTCCATCCCAGTTTCCTCTTCTATTTATAGCTCTTTAAGAGATCTCTCCTCCTTGATCTTCAAGGAGCTCCCACAGGGATTCCTTACCTTTAAGAGAAGATATTGAGAAGGAAATATTCTCTCGGACTTTGTTATCCACTCCCTTGATTCCTAAAATCTTTTCTGAAATCATGGGATCTAAGTTGATTCTAAGACCGCTCAGAAGTCTACCTTGCTCAGTTCATATTATGGGCGGAGCTGACATTCAAGCTCTACCCTTCGGATGAGCTGGGCACCCTAGGTACCACTTAGGAGAAAATCACTTAGCTCTGGTCTCCTACTAATCTAGTATCTGGACACGTAAATTTATTCTTTATTAATTTCAGGGAGATCTCAATGAATGGTCTATCGAACTTTCCTTCATGGCTCATTTGGTAACTTATGTTGCAATTTTAGGTACATTATCCACAAACTACACTTGATTTTCTCCTTTTGATTATACTAATTACAAGTAATCTTGGGTCTTCACTACTTAAAAAAAGATTTTAGACATCACTTTTTTTAAATGACATTTAATGTGCAGTTTTCACTGTTGGAGGGATCGCACTAAATGTGCGGTAATTTAGACATTGGTTTATTATGAACTTTAGACATCGATTTTGGAAAAAATAAAAAAAACCAATGTCTAAAATCCCCTTTTATGCGCATTTTTCATTAAAAGTATAGACATCACTCCTATAGTCATTGTTTAAAAATCGATGTCTAAAGTCTTTTTTGTACTAATAATGTCTTAGTCATACGGGAGTTATATTGTTTCTATGTGTAGGAACTATTATGGTTGTTATATCTTTGATCTTGAAGTATCTTGGAGCATGTAAAGGCCAGACGCACCAAGAGGAGGTAATGGTAACCGAGTCCGACCCATTAATACCAAGGAAGACGATTCAATTTACTTATGGAACATGTGAAGAAGATTCAGAGTCATGGATGTGTAGCTCTTCTGAGGACTTGTATGATGGGAAGATATGTGTGATTTGCTACGACGAACCACGCAATTGCTTCTTTGCTCCTTGTGGTCACTGTGATACCTGCTATGAATGTGCTCAAAGGTATATGCAAAGTGTTGGAAATTATTTAAGGTTAATCTCACTAGGATGGGTTTTACAAAAAAAATTATGGGGAGAACAAGGTATGTCTGATCTGTCGAAGGCTCATTCACAAGGTAAGAAAATATATTAGTCCTTAGAGGTACAGTAAGGCTGATTATAGTTCATTAATACTTGTTTTGGAAATCATGGATTTGTTATTTGAATGAGAAATTTATGAGATTTGAGTGAGTTAAGGAGCTTATAGTATTTAGATTGTGTGTGATTATGCATTATTCGACTAAGCCAAGAACACGATGAAAAGTGGTTGCAATGAGACCCTGAATCAATATTATTTTCATCTTCGATCAGTTGAGTGACGATCTCAATTTGCGGGAGCGAGAATTAAGTGATTTAGGCACTTGTATTACTCTTGGATGATACTTTTAGGAGTGGATGATTACATGATCACTTCTTGACTGATCTTCTACCTAAGACAACCCAAAATATCAAATGATAATAGTCAAACAGATACCTAGATCAAAAGTTACACCATTCATAAGTTTAGAGTTATTACGACACCAATATAGCTCGGCCATACACATTAGGTCAAGCTACTAAGGCTCATATAAGAGCATGTAGCTTGGCTAGACTTACTAGGCCAAGCTACTCCTCCCACTTGCTAGCTCCTTTGTTCTAAGGAAACTGAGGTGTTACTCATCTAGCCAAAAAGAGATATGTCCCCAACTCTGACACTTAGATGGACTTGGGTGAAATTGTCCACACAAGAAGCTAGGCCACCAAGATCTAAGTACCTTCACATGCTCTGTAGCTTAATCCCTAAATTTGTTTGCATCCAAGGTGCCATCTCAAATCCTTGGTAGACAACCACATGAGCGAGATCCTAATATTGGTAAGAATAATGCTGAAGTAACCTCAAGATTGGACCTCACATCGTACACCTTGACGCGAAAGGGTATGGGAACCATAAAATCTTTCCTCAAGATACGAGTGAAAAAGTGTTCTTTGAACTTGCCACATCAATCACGTATAAACCACATATGTTTTAGTGCATCAGTTTATCTCGACTCTTTTTAAAATTACGAAAGTGTTCTTCTTTTGCTATTATGATGAGAGAAGTGTGAGTAGTGTTGAAGCAAATTTATATTAATTAAAAACAAAAATTATGTCATTAAATGATATCATATGTTATGAAGTAAAATATATTCATTTTATTTTTTAATGATTATTTTTATGAAATTCATACATCAATGAAAGAACATAAGAATTGGTTCAAACAAACCCCTACCCCTAGAGTTACTAGGTTGGCTAAAGTTCTACTTACGTGGGGTGTGGAAAGAAAGTGAAGCTAAAGATCCTCTTGTCTCATATTCTTATCTAGAGATACAATTTGATTTGATTTGATTTCATTTAGTGTTAAATTGGAATCGAACTGACATAAGTTGATTCTACTAAATAAGGATCAAAATCGAACTAAACTTTCCTTAGAAATGTTTCAAACTTATGGGTCACCGATATCTTATAAAGCTCCTTGGGGCACACATTTAGGTGCATTAAGTACATCTTGAAAAAAAAAACATTTTAAAGAATATTCTAGTATGATAATAAAAAAATCTTTTGGGGGCATTTTTATAGCAACTTCAATGTCCAAGGTATATTTAATCCATCTAAAGGGACGTGTCAACAAAATCCAAAAACAAACAACGTACATGAAATTTCATACAATTGGTCATTATTTTATGAGTTATGCTACACTGCTTACGTTGGACACTTGGTCCAACACTTAATTGACCTGGTGTTGCACAAATAATCACAGATTTATTTTCACGAGATACAAGTTAGAAAATCAACGGTTCTCTATGGGTTGTCAGGTCAACTAACTGTCTAATAATGAAGGCAATAATGCAGCTTCCTTACGTTATTTGTAAAAAAAACTTCATTAAACTATTTTAAAGAGAAATCATTGAAATTTGGAAAATGCTGGAATCAAATGGCAGCTTTTTCTAACCATTCCAAAGCTATCCGATTCACCCCTATTCTTATCTACACATGGCAGGTGCTTTTGTCGTTGATCCTTTAACTTTAGTAGACACTATAGTTAAATATGACACGCATTTGATGACGCCACTACGCCTGACTCATGATCCAAAACGGTGTCCCGTTCCTATAGCAACATAGATTGTCTACGCGTCACATTTTAAGTAGAGACTAAACACATGCACGTCATATAGAAAACGATTAAACTCCAACAATAGTTGCCACGTAGACACCATTTCTTCTTTACGAGAACGGGAAAATTTACCTGATCCTGATTCTATTAGAATATATAATTTCTTTCTTGCATCCAAAACCCACGCATCACAACCGATACAACAGCATGGAGAACTTGATGATCAACTTCTTACTTCTCTTCTTCTTGTTCATCTTTCTTCTTTCCAAATTTTTCTTTCAAAAGAATCGAAATCTCCCACCAGGTCCTCCCTCTCTCCCCATAATCGGCCATCTTCATCTCTTCAAAAACCCAAACTCATTCGTACGAACCTTAGCTAAAATCTCGAACTACTTTGGACCGATAGTATTACTCCGGTTCGGTTCTCGACCGGTTCTCATAGTCTCTTCACCATCTGCCGTAGAAGAATGCTTCACCGAGAACGACATCATCTTCGCGAACCGCCCTCGTCTGTTAATGGGAAAACACATGGGTTACAACTACAGCACTCTCGTGTGGGCTCCGTATGGACCCAACTGGAGGAATCTAAGACGAATTGCGACCATTGAAATCTTATCCTCCCATCGCATTCAGACGTTCAATCAAATCCGCAAAGATGAGATTCAGTTTATGATCCAACGGCTTACTAGAAATAATGATGGAGGAAAGACGGTGGAGATGAAGTCAATGTTTTGGGAGTTGACTCTGAACATGATGATGATGATGATTGCTGGGAAGAGATATTATGGTGATAAGGAGGAAGATGTGGAGGAAAGGAAGTTGTTTAGAGAAGTGGTGAGAGGAGTGATTTCGTTGACTGGTAAACCGAACCCTGTAGAATTTTTGCCTTTTTTGAAGTGGTTTGGGTTTAATGGGATAGAGAAGAGGTTTAAGAAATTAGGAAAAATTAGAGATGTGTTCTTGGATGGATTGATCGAAGAGCGTAGGAGAAAGCGAAGTGCAACAAATGAAGAGAGTACGAAGAAGGCGACGTTAATCGATGTTCTGCTGTCTCTTCAAGAGACTGAACCCGATTACTATACTGACCAAATGATCCGAGGTGTCATTCTGGTAAGAACTAAATCTCATTAAGGAGTTAGGTGGAACTTTGGTAACCTTCCCTTTTTTTTTTTAATTTAAAGGGCTGTGATGTTAGTCATGGTTTTAAAACTTGGTTTCGGGTCTCGTCTCGTCCATGTCTAATACTAAGTCGGCTTGGATGAGTTTTTCGATGTGTTCAAGACGTCTCATTCAAAAATTAAAAAAAATGAACTTGAGGTATTTAATTTAGTTCAAAAAATTGATTTGTGCATCTGTCTCATACTCTCATTCATGCCAAATATTGAGATGACTCGAACGATACGTCTCGATCTCTCTAACGAGTTTTGAAACCATGACCTGTTGGATTGATATTATGGTAATCCATTTGAGTAAAACCTAAAGGGATTAAAATCTTTGTTAAATTAGTAAGGAAAATGTTTCTCACTAAAATAAGCTTAAGTAGATTAGACTTCTATTGACTGTTGATTTGACTCATAAAAGTCAACTCTGAAAGAGCCAATGTGACTGGATCCCTTTGGAGCTTTCTAACAAGTACCATGTACCATCAGGTCATGTGTCAGAATCTCTTTCTTCATGAGATGGGAAAATTTAAATTTATACCTTTTAAATCTCAGAGATTGCATTAAGAGTTTGGAATTAAACCAATAGGACATTTATTATATAATTATTCTACAAAGAAATATAATAAAATGAGACGTGCTAGAGTGATTTCTGTTGTGGTCATGTTTTTATCTACATGTCGTCCAAGTAATATAACGAAAGGAGTCATGCTAGAGAAACCACAAGATTGACTTCGATAGTCACTTTGATGATGTGGAGATGCACACATAACCAAAGATGAAGATGTTACACTTCCACATCAGCCAAGTGAGAATCGATGTCAGTCTTGGGGTCACTTCAACATTACTCTAACGAAAATTCAAGTGGAAATGCCTATTGTTAAAATAACAAGGGCAATCAAATTGAAACAAAGACAAATCACATAGAAAACATAAAATTTACGTGATTCTTTTAAGATTGAGGTACATCTACGGATCACATCGATTCACTATAAAATAAAAACCTACAATCTTACTTCAACCCTCCAACAAACTTAGTGCCGAGCTCAACTGGCATGACATGTAGCTTGATTAACAATGCCACTTAATTGGCAAGTACTATCTAGCTCAACAAACCACAACACTTGGGATGAATACCACAGGGCATCTTTTGAATAGTGCATGTATGTTCTTGATTTGGTTCAACCTCTTGATCTAATATGATCCTCTGATGCTTTAAGGGTGGCCCGCAAGCATCTATACTTATACATCAATGATCAAGGTTTTCGACAAAGTTTTGACTCCAAGAGTAAAAAGTGCTTACCTTCATTTTTGTTATTTACTTATTTATAAACATGAGATCTCTAATTATAACATTAGCATGTCTGGCTAGATCAATCATAGAAATGCTAACACGCAGGCATAGAAGTTGCATCTGTAGATTGATTTTCATGTTTTTGCCACGTTTCTAGATAAATAATTATGGGGATGTGATACTTAAGCATGTAAATTATGCGTCTAAACAATCCTAAAGTTTGCCACATGTCGGATTAGAATAAAATTATATCCTATCATTCAAGCATACCCCAACTTGAGATTCTTCTTTGAAATCCCACATAGGATTCATGTGGCTTTTTTGGAGAAGTACTCAACTCCCCTTTTTCATCTCTAGATCCCAACTGGCTTCAATTGGGGGAAATCTTGAGTGACTTCTGGCTGCACGAGAGATCAAGACCAGATGTAATACCAATCAGACTTTCTCAAGCTTCCAAAAAATCTGCACCTCCAATAATGCAACAAGCTTTCTCCCACTATTTTAAATTCTAATATTTGGGTCTCTATTTGTTTTGATACTATCTGTAGGTGTTGTTAGCGGCGGGTACCAACACTTCTTCTGAACACATGGAATGGGCAATGTCTCTTTTACTTAATCATCCAGAAATCATCAAGAAGGCTCGAGATGAAATCGATTCCCATGTGGAACAAGGTCGATTGCTCGATGAATCCGATCTCCCTAAGCTTCCATACCTCCATAATATCATTGCTGAGACACTTCGGTTATATCCAGTTGCCCCACTACTATTACCACATGCATCATCAAAAGAATGCATTGTAGGAGGTTACAAAATTCCCAGTGGCACAATGTTATTTGTAAACATGTGGGCCATACAAAATGATCCTAACATATGGGATGAGCCCACTAAATTCAAACCCGAGAGGTTTGAAGGCATGGAAAGTGGTGTAAGAGATGGGTACAAGTTGATGCCGTTTGGTTCAGGAAGGAGGGCTTGTCCAGGCGAGGGATTAGCAATGCGAGTCATCAAGTTGGCGCTAGGAACCCTGATTCAGTGTTTCGAGTGGGAGAGGATCGGAGAAGAGATGGTTGATATGAGCGAAGTGATTGGACTCACCATGTCTAGGGCTAAGCCCTTGGAGGCTAATTGTAGACCACGTTCAAGCATGTTGTACCTACTTTCTCAACTTTCCACTAGTTGAAAGTTGTATTCTGTTGAAATTGTACCACTAAGTCATGCCCGTTAAAGTAGAGTACTTACTAAAATTCTAAACAGGCTATTTTTTCAAGTTCAATGACAAGGGTTGTTTCTCACCCCCTAAATATTCTCTACCAAGTGATTTTTTGCTGACAGTGCTGTGTGCAAATTTACTCTTAACACAACCACCATTTGATATGCGACACGAATGACATCAACAATGAGAGAGAAAATTTCTCTCTCCTTATCCTGCCCATAGGTGAAAAAAGAATACTTTCTTATTTGATACCCTTGGGACATTCAAAATCATTATTTAATGCAATGGGGATGTAGAGGATAAAATTATATGAACTATAAAAATAATTAATTTTCACCATTAAATTTTATTTTTAAATTTGGGTGTTTGATAGCCGTCCATTTTTAACATCTTGAATCAAGTTTGAAAAATAAGTTTTTTAAATATTATTTTTTTGAATATGAATATTTTCATGAAATCTAGAAGAATGTGTTGTTGGGTTGTCAATGTCATAATCAATGTGAGCCCAACAACCCTTTCTAAGATTTGACATCTAAAAACATAAATTTGTGAGTAGAGGACATGTGGGCAAGAGAGAAACTCTCTCTATTGCTAATGTCATTTGCTCCACATGTCGAACTATTGTTAGGAGATAAGTCCCTCTCTTTCATTTAGGGTATTCTAAAATTTACACTCTTTCATCATGTCATCCCCACCCTTTCTAAGATTTGAAATCTAAAAAAATAAATTTGTGAGTAGAGGACATGTGGGCAAGAGAGAAACTTTCTCTCTATTGCTAATGTCATTTGCTCCACATGTCGAACTATTGTTGAGAGATAAGTCCCTCTCTTTCATTTAGGGTATTCTAAAATTTACACCCCCCCCCCCTCCTCTTCTCCATCTCTTTGATGTTAAATACCTATTCTCTATTTCCTTCCTCCAACTTCGAATCCATTAAACTCATTCAACCATATCTTTTCTCATCATTGACAAGGAGTATAATTATAATTTCATTGAATAAGATTTTCACCTATCTATAATCTTAGATCAACAATAAAATAAAATAAAATTGTAGTGAAGGAGGTAAATTTTTATATCAAAATCACACCATCCATTTGATTATCGAGATTTGCATAATTGAATCACAACTTGATGTTGGACATCGATTTCACTTGCTACCTCCCTACATGTGTTCCAACAACACATAAATACTTAAATCTGTCCCACATCAATTTTACTTGCAACCTACTCAGATGTGTTCAACTTGAGCACTCAAGTTGGTGTTGGACGGTACGTCGTCCAACACCGTTCTTAATGTCTTATGCATGCTGAATGCACACATTTAAAACCCAAATTGATGAAGGATGGCTTTACCTTCTCATTTGTATATATTGAACATCTTATGGTCGGCTAAGGTTTGAAACTAAACCGATTAACTATCATCCCCATTGAAATTAATATTACTGTAGAGGTGATTTCGTGTGAGTGAGAATAGCATTCCTCCTCTTTAGGAAAGAAAGTTAGGGTAAGCACCATGGAAAAAAAAATTAATGTGGAAAAGTTAATTTAATAAGTAGGTTGCAACTGGGCGGGCCGAAGCCAACCAAGGCCAGGTCTGGGAATAGTTGGCTAGGATTCGGAATTGGGTTTGGGGCAAAAAAAAGTAAAAAAATTTACACAACCAAACCGGGTTCATGTTGCCCAATTTGCCTGAAATCGAACTTAATACGCTTATAATTTAAAAATATTTTTAAATTTTAAATTTTTGTTAATCATCATCATCCTTTTCTTAACATTTGCTTATAATTTCATTTATGTGAACTTTGAAAAATATTTTTAGGACGAATAATTATAGATTTTATATTTTTTTTACATATCACTTATCTTTATACAGGTGAATATCATTATTAAATTATATGAGATTAATAAGGAATGAGTCAATCTGACTTGGGTTGGGCTTGGGTTGAGCATTTAATGTCGGCTTGGGCGTGGGCATGATTTGGTGTCTGTCAAGTGTGGGTTGATCACCAACCTGGGTCAACCGCCTGAGTTGCAGCCCTAATAATAAGTAAGAGTTGGGGTGTCAATAGAATTAGTGTGCTATAAGTAAAACTATTGGTGTGTAAATGGAAACTCTATTTTTATTTTATTTTATTTACTTTGATGATTAAATGTCCGCTAAGTGAAGCTATTCGTACTACGTGACAACTGAAAAATTCAACAGAAAAAATTGACGGGCCAAGACTTACAAATTTAAGAAACTGAATTTTGATAGTTTAAGACCGTCAAATTCTTGATGTTCCTAGATTTTACGGCTTAAAGCTGTCGGATTTCTCTCATCTTTCATTAATTTGACAATTTCGACCCGTTGAAAAAAAAAAAATTTTGACAATGAAAAATTCGACGCCAATTCGACCACTTGATCCATCGAATTTTATGAAATTTGACGGCCAAGACTGTCAAATTTGATCTTTTTTCAGATTGTGTCAAATTGTACGAATATATAGCACCCGTTTCTGGATAGCTAGTTATGGGGATCAGACACGTTAGCATGGAATTTATGGTGTGTAATAATTGTTGGTTTTCAACCAACTTTCAAATCCAAAGAGTGTATGTACTGCTTATCTTAGTGATAGCTAATTACGGGGATTAGACACGTTAGCATGGAATTTCTGGTGTGTTATAAGTAATTATGAGGATTAGACACGTAAGTTTGGAATTTATGTGTAGAACGCTCCTCGTGCTTGCCAAGTGTCAGGATAGAATAACATTATATCTTACCATTCGGGCACTCTCCAACATGGGATTCATCTTTGACATCCCACATGGGATTCATCACATCATTTTTATGCTGATCCCGACTCCCCATTTTCAATTCTAGATCCCAAGCCCTTCATGCTTCAATTGGGGGAAATCCTGAGTGTGACCTCTCGATTACATGAGGACTCAAACAAATGTAATACCCCTCAAATTGTCGTACCTAAGAATAAACTTCAACCCTTACTCAAAATCGATCAGACTTTCTCTTGTTCTCAAAAAATATGTTCCTCCAATGATGGAACAAACTCTCTCCCACTGTTTTAAATTCTAATATTTGGGTCTCTCTTTGTTTTGATATTATGTGTAGGTGTTATTAGCGTGGGGACCAGCACTTCTTCCGAAACCATGGAATGAGCAATGTCTCTTTTACTTAATCATCCAGAAATGATCAAGAAGGTCCGAGATGAAATTGAAGCTCACGTCGAACAAGGCCGATTGCTCAATGAATCTGATCTCCCCAAGCTTCCATACCTCCATAATATCATTGCTGAGACGCTACGAATGTATCTAGTTGTCCCGCTACTATTACCGCATGCATCATCAAAAGAATGCATTTTAGGAGGTTACAAAAATCCCAGTGGCACAATTCTATTCGTAAACTTGTGGACCATACAAAATGATCCTAACATATGGGCTGAGCCCACTAAGTTCAAACCCGAGAGGTTTGAAGGCATGGAAAGTGGTGTTAGAGATGGGTAGAAGTTGACGCCGTTTGGGTCAGGAAGGAGGGCTTGTCCAGGCGAGGGATTGGCAATGCGTGTCGTCAAGTTAACACTAGGAACCCTGATTCAATGTTTCGAATGGGAGAGGATCGGAGAAGAAATGGTGGATATGAACGAAGGGATCGATTGGACTCACCATGGCTAGGACTAAGCTCTTGGAGGCTAAATGTAGGCCACGTTCAACCATGTTGAACCTAATTTCGCAACTTTGATCCACCTTATTATTAGTTTGGTAAACTTGGAGTAGTGGAAAGTTGAAAGTTGCATTATGTTGAAATTGTACTACTAAGTAAAGTGCTTGGTAAAACTCATAAGAAGTTGTAGTCATCTTCACAAAAAGGGCACATTATAACTAGAGAGATTTATCAGACAGACCAATCTTTTGCAATTTTATTAAAGAAACTCCCTTATTTTATCAAGTTTATTGCTAAACAAACCTTACATTTTGAATCGGGTAAGCATTATTTTATTTTTTTGATGAAGGGGGTGTCTGAACTTACGTCCGACTGGGGGGATTGAAAGAGCTAGGGTCAGAGGCATATGGGTCCCTCCCTCTGGCCGCACATCACATACATCTGGTAAATGAGGGTGCACCCTCATGGGTGGCCCCAAGGAAATACTGCTCATACTGGGTATTGAACGCACAAAACCCAACTTGTCATCCTAAGCACACCCAACAACGTATATAGAGCTCAGTGCTATTATTAATGCAACGAGCTTTGCGCATTGAAAGGGGAATGCTCAGGTGTTCTTATCCTCGACTCTCTTTATTCAATCAAATGCATTAAAAAAGAGATTGAGAGCTCATGGAAAATACTTGGAACTAGTTAAGGAAATTCAACTATTGGCTACTTCATTCTTAACATGTGGGTTGAATTTTTTTGGAAAGAAACTTACAAGGCGATGGATTTTTTAGCAAAGTTGGTTCTTTTGGAGAGGAATTTGTTATAACTGAGGATGCTTATTGATGTAATTATCTCGTTGATATTTGTTTCAAGGAGGGGTCCCTTCAACTCCAACTTCTCAATAAAAAACCTTAAACCTCAATCCCATAGTCGTATTTTTCCATCAACCAATAGAAAATTTGATTCATGATAAATTTATTCTTAATTAATTTCAAGGAGATCTCAATGAATGGTCTATCAAACTTTCTTTTGTGACTCGATCACATAAGTCGCAATCTTAGGTACAGTTTCTACAAACTTGATTCACTCCTTTTGATTATCTGAATGACGAATCATCTTGGGTCCTACTTAGTCATA